>NW_023270451.1:53506984-53531617 GCF_011800145.1 Mirounga leonina
AAATAAATAAATAAATAAATAAATAAATAAATAAATAAATAAATAAATAAATAAATAAATAAATAAAATAAAAGCCAACTATACCTATCATCACCTTGAACATGAACCATTGATGGGGTGGGCAGGTATCAACAGGAAAGCAAGTCCAGTTGTTTCAGTTGTGGAGAGAAAGGAATTAAGTCAACAGTATGAACATACAATCAACTTCCAAGAGTCTATCCTATCACAGATAGCAACATGGCCTCTCCCAGAAAACCCATTCACACATTCTAGGATGCATTACATTTTTTTTAAAATGAGTTCTAATTTATGAGAAGTTTATGTTTATAAATCTGAGTAGCAACTGTAGAACTGTTTTACAGTGAGATATATGTTCCAGTAACTCCACCATGTAGCATAGTGGTACATAGGAGGTAGACAATAAATACCTTTTTAATTAGCAGGAAAGGAAGGAGAGAGGGAAGGAGGAAATTGAAGGAAAAGAAAGGGAAGGTGGGCAAATGGGTTCTATATGCTCTAACAACCCATCAGCTGGTACTCAGCATCTGGCTGTGCTGTACAAAAGAAGAGAGGCTGGAAGTCACTGATGGGCAGTCAGGGCCAGTGCCCAGACTAAGCTGTGCAATTTTGTAAATTTTATTGCTGACTACTTCCTTTACTGAATTTAAATATATTAACGATATATACAAAGTACCTGAGTAATGCCTGGGATTCATTACAACCATACACCATGTACAACTACACCATTAAAACTGTATTTTAAATACAGTCTTAATACAGAGCAGTTTTATATATCCCAAAGCAGGTTTCTTCTTTGTGCAATAATTAAAACTCCATATTTTCATCAACATTTTATAATAGATCATTTTGAAGCCAAATAGTAAGCAATTCTATCACAAAAGCAAAACATTTGAAACAATCACCATATTTCAACTTTATAACCTTTATAAAATATAAGCTTGTTGTGGCCATAGAATTGTGTCACTTTTTGCTGACCACCAGGCAAAAACCTCTGTCAAGTGACTTTCAGGTTGATACAGTCTATGCCACTAAAAGCAATTACAGGCTGAATGGAATGCTAGCTGTGGGTACTTCCGGCATTTCCCTCAATCCATGTCATTAGTCATTTCATGAATCATTTTGGCTTTCCTTCATCAAATACCCTCTCAGGTTTTTCAGCCATCATTCTTAAGATCAATTCACAAAGCAATTCTTCACCTTTCCTTATTTTTATCACTCCAACATTTACCTATTTTGATTCCTTAAAGATGTCAGTTTTTGGCAAAACTAACTGGGACGGGGCATGGGGGCAATGATCAAAAAAATGGTTGCCTGTGGGGTGTAAGGGCAGAGTTTGACTGGTAATGGACATGAGGGAACTTTCTGGGCTGATAATAATATTCTGTACCTTGATAAAGGTTTGGGTTACATAGGCCTACACATATGTCAAAACTCAGCAAATGTTTCCTTAAGATTTATACATGTCTGTTGTGCTTAAATTTTACCTCAAGAGGAAAAAAAACTATCACTGAACTCTAATGATATGCATGCTGAAGTATTTAGGGATAGGTGCCTGCCATTTACTTTGAAATGCATCATAAATAAGATGGATTGACGGATGAATAGAGGGATGAATAGATGGATCAATATATAATCGAAAATGTTTGCTAAAATATGAGTGGTGGTATTCTGGTGTTCACTGTAAAAATCTTTGTTTGAAAACTTCCATAATAAAACATCCTAAAGTTTGTAATTTCTTCATAATCCTTTCCACTTTAATATTCACCCAGTAAAGAAAAAGGCATCAGCAAGCATTACCAAAGACTTTGACCATGACCTTAGTTACCACCTTGCTTGATAAATTTAGATATTTACGAAAATTGACCCAAACAGTTAGCACTGGATAAAAACATTCTTTAATTAAATATATAATTTATTCATCCATTCCTTCATTCATTCCACAAATACCTGTCACTCACTTTCTATGTACTAGATGCCTGTAATGCTAAAGGAAGAAAGCCAACTTAATTGTAATACAAGTATTAGAGGAATATGGCTGGCAGGGCATTTTCTGGACCGTAAAGAATGAGTATGATTTTTCCAGATGGAGTACGGGGAGGGGAAAGTTAATTCCAGACTGTGGAAAATTGAATAAGTAAGCATGTAATACAGAAACTTTATTTCACAGCTAAAATTAAGTTTATGGTTGTCGCTTCTTAAATTTATTGAAGTATCTAAAATAAATCTACATACAGTAGATCCCTCCTTCTACTATCTGATATACTACTTTTGGAAGGTTCGGCAGTCTTTTCAGTGACCGATATAAATCTAGGTGTATCTTTTTTTTACCATTGACCTCAAGCTGCATGGATTGCATTTAAATATTTAAAGGTATGTCCACATTTGATTTTATTACTCATTAGGGATTTTTTTTTTATAAGAAGCTTTTTAGCTGGAACTCACTTTGGGAAGTACTGCGCTAATGTCTTGAAATTCCAAGAGTGAATACTCAGGGATTAAAAAGTTTCCCAGGGCGCCTGGGTGGCTCAGATGGTTAAGCGTCTGCCTTCGGCTCAGGTCATGATCCTAGGGTCCTGGGATCGAGTCCCGCATCGGGCTCCCTGCTCCTTGGGAGCCTGCTTCTCTCTCTCTCTGTCTCTGTCTCTCATGAATAAATAAATAAAATCTTTAAAAAAAAAAAAAAGTTTCCCAGACCAGGCAAGAAATAAAAATGCAAATTTCTAACATAGCAACTCAGCTCAATATAAAACGCACAAAGGACAAATATCAAAGTACTGTCTAAACTGTAGACAATCTATTTAGATATTTTTAATATTTTATATCTTTCCTTTTAAGGCATGTAGATGGTCCCATTTCCTTTAATGACTACTTCATCTCTCTAAACAACAAAATTCTAATACCTGTGGGTTTACTTCAATAGATTTTATCTGCACAATGTGTGTATCACTATAGATCTCACATGCTTAATGTGAAAAATAAATGAGATTTTTTTAAAAAAGGAAAAGGAGTTAGGTTTACAGTTCAATAAATAGTAGTAACTAATACTAAAAAATAGTTATCCATATACATATTCATGCAATTGCACAGACATGCTTTTTGATCTGGGCCACAAGCTAAAGTGAGCCAGAATTCATCTTATCTTTTCAGTTTAGTTACAAAGTCCTAACTCTTCGTCTCATTGCATTGCTGACCACTTCAATGTCATGATAGCTTTTCATTCGCTCCCTTTCAGATCCAAACTCCTTACTTCACTACTCACCCAAGACTGGCACTCTTTACAGAGTTCACTAGCAAAGACCTTAGAATTCTTTTATCATTTATCCGTTAGTGGCTGAGAATAGAAATACCACTGGACCTTGACCTCAAATAATCCTCTAAAAAAATTCCCAGTGACTGAGCTGGGCTAGAGGTTCAGACTCAAGATGCTTTGTAATTTGTTTCAAACAATTTTCTATAGGTACCTTCAAATGATCCCTAGGCTGAATGAGATGTTTTGTTCTGAGGGGCTTTGAAAAAGTCAGTTAGGAAAGGTAATATTAGGGGAGTTCTTAGGACTGAACACTGCATTATAAAAAGAATATTCAGAGACCCTAGGGAAAAGATATTTCTAGGATGAAAAAAATTTAAATAGAAAGTCTGATTTCATTTGTTAATACATATAATGGCTGTTACTATTTAATAGTAAAGTACATTATCACTCTGAGCTAGAAAGAAGTGAGGATTTGAGGTTATACTTTGAGATGCAATTAAGTGATCTAAGTCAATGAATCTTCAACAAAGGGGGACAGTTTTGTGCAGAGTGTCAGAACAGTCTGTAAATTTGGGAACAATCTTGCAAAATGATTTTTACTATTGATCAGTTTATTAATCTCCATGTTATGTTTCCACTAAGTGAAAAATAAAATATTCTAGACATTTACTGTTAAATTATAAATCTAGTCCAACATATCATAAAGATTTAAAAACAGTTAAATCTTTAATAATGCCATAAGAGCAAATAGTGTCCATAACACTGACATTGTCGTCTCTTAAAACAGGTTGAATTTAAGATATAGGTATGAATCTTATTTTGCCGGAATGCTAATTATGCTCATTTAAAAACCCGAAAGGCATTAGTCCCGATTTTCACTTTTTAACCTTTATGATATGCTCCTGATATGAGTGGGCTGTGAGCATGCTCCTCAGCTGAGTCCTGCCAGCTGACTGTGCACCTGAAGCTTCCTGTTGCTCTTATTTGCAATATTCTAACAGAGTGATTGTCTTTATTGTTCCCTGGTCCTGTATTTCAATCTTAAAGAAAATGATAAGGCAATTAGGGCCTTATTTAGCAATTAAGTCACTCGGCCTCCCTTGTCAAATGAATGAATGGGTGGATGGATGGACGGATGGATGGATATAAATAAACAGATGCTTGGTTTCTTAACTAAATGAGCAAGACATAAGGTAGCAGAAAAATGAATACTAAAAAGGTCAGAAGAAATAGAGATTTCAATAATAATTGTTGAAAGAGTAAGGACCAGGAAAAAAACATTTTGATACAAAAAATCTGAATGTCTAAAAATACTTGCTGAATCCATACAATCCTAAAAAGCCTTTACAAAATGATCCCTATGTGAAATAAATAAATCTGTTATTTCACAAAGAAAAGAGAAACTTTTTTGGTAAAAGGAATAAATCTGATTTCATTTAAAACTTTTTAAAAAGTACTTGATAAGAGTACCTTTCTAAAGAAATGGCCAGATGCCTAATAATTTTTTTACCCAAGAAAACCCTATTCTGCTTTACTGACTGACAATATGCTTCATTTTAAAACTAGAGTAGCACAAAAAGTTCAAAGGAAGACTTTCCAAAGTACAAAACAAAAGAGTCTGGTATCCACCAAGCCACAGCTGAAATGACTAGCTATGCCACCTTCCCAAATCTGTCAAGCTTAAAAGTATATTATTATACAACACAACTATTTATATATTTCCTACTTGAACAGCATCACAGTTGCCATGACTTATTCTTTCATTTTCCACAAGTATTTAAAAAGCAATATAGTTCCTGATTTTAAAGGAAAGAAAAAAATAAGTAGAAAAATAAAATGCAGCACATTTTCACAAATAGAAAGCATGTGATAAAATATGGGTAGATGCACAGGTAGGGTATGGGTAGATGCAAAGGTAGATTATAGGTACATGCACAGGTAGATTATGAGTGGATACATGGTGGATGGGTGGATCCACAGGTGGATGGGTAGATACACAGGTAGATGAATCAACAGATGCTCAGAAGGGCAGGTGAATGGATAAATAAGCTGCTTTCTATCAAAGCAAAAAAATAAATGCAATCTTTCTTTCCTCCTTTCACTAATACCTGTAGAAGTCCTTACTCCACAGGTTGTCATGGTCAGGAGAGGGTTTATGAGTTCCCATGAACTATAAAGGAGGGAGAGAGGGGGAGAGACGCATGTTGATATGGGTAGACACATGAATGTGTGTGTGAAAGAGAGAGAGTGAGTGTGTGTTTGTGTGTGTGTAGACATTCACTGATAAATTTACTGGAATTAAGATTTCTTAAAGGTTTCATGACCTAAAAGAAGGTTAAGGCCCACATTTGTAAAGTGTTTTACATGATTCATTAAATGATAGGGCACTGCTAGGTAGTCTTCTCAAAGCTGGGAAGTCATGCTAATAATTTCCAGAAAACCTAAGGACACACTCAAACTCAGGGTACTCATTTAACAACAGAACTCTTAGCTGCCTTAAAAAGGTTGGAAATTATACTGTTTAAGACCATTTTTTAATGAAATTAAAAGCCTAAGTGGGCAATGACCGTTCTCAAAATTTACTTTTAATAAGACTGAAGTTAGGACACAAAAGTTCTGTTATCAGCATTCAGTACTCTGTGCAAGGAAAATTCTTAGCACCGCCTGAGTTCCCACAATGTGCCTTAAGATAACATGCAGATGCGCAGAATCGTCTCTCTCTTTATTAGAGTACATTAACAAAAGGGGCCCCTTCTTTTGATCTCCAGAAACAATTAACCTACTTTTTTTTAAAAGTGTACTTTTCCAGAGTCTTTCACCTACCATCCAAAGAAGCAAAGCCTGAGTAAAAAGAAGCTGGCAAAGCAGCTTGAACAAGCACTTTCCATACATGTAGGGAAGCTCTGGCACTCACAGATGGTGCTAGGCATGGTTCCTGAATTCAGAACAGCGGGATAATATCCACTCAGTACATAACAAAAGCGCTGAAAGTCAGCTAAAAAAAAAAAAAATTAATTAATTCAACACAGCCTCCCTGATTTCATATTTATTAAACATCACACTGTCATAATAGCCTGGGAGAATTAAATAAAGGATTTAAAGATTCACATCTAATTGAACTCCAACCCAGATGAAACACTCTATGGTTCTTGAGATTCCAATGCTAAATTTTGCCTTTCAAAGGCAGCAGAACTTTGGAGAAATGATATCTTCCTAGAGATCCCCTTTGAGCTTTTCATGAACATTTATCATGGTGGCAAATAATTTCCTAAGTTTCTTAAATGGACATATCAGCTCACACTTGGAGAAATGCAGACCCAAGAAGCAAATTCACAGCAGGAAAAGGGCAACACAATATTGTGGAAAGTATGTTGGACCAGAATCAAATCAGAAGACATAGGGTTTTAGCTCTAGCAAATGAATGTGAGCTCCTGGGCAAGCATGATCGTAATGTAATTTGCCTTTCAGTCACTGCTGCCACATGTATACAAAGCAAACATAGGGGAACACATTGTAGCCTTGAGCCATTCTACTTTTTGTCTCTCTGGCTTTATCTCATAAATAACAAAGTCCTGCTTGAGATCCTGATTAGAACACTATAATTAAAAATTGGAGAATACATTAGAATATTAGAAGTTTTTTTTTTTAAGATTTTATTTATTTATTTGACAGAGAGAGAATGACAGGGCACAAGCCGGGGGAACAGCAGAAGGAGAGGGAGAAGCAGGCTCCCCGCTGAGCAGGGAGCCCGATGTGGGGCTCAATCCCAGGACCCTGGGATCATGACCTGAGCTGAAGGCAGATGCTTAACCGACTGAGCCACCCAGTCGTCCCTCTCCAATTATTTCTAATGCTCCCAAATGGTTGCCACCAATATTTTAAAGAACAATCTTTTTTTTTTTTTTAAAGATTTTATTTATTTATTTGACATAGAGAGACACAGCAAGAGAGGGAACACAAGAGGGGGAGTGGGAGAGGGAGTAGCAGGCTTCCCACTGAGCAGGGAGCCCAATGAGGGACTCGATCCCAGGACCCTGGGATCATGACCTGAGCTGAAGGCAGACGCTTAACTGACTAAGCCACCCAGGCACCCCAAGATATTGGAAATTATTAACAAGGTAGGGAAAATGTATTTGATATTTTCACAATTTCTGCAATGTGCATCCTAAGTATGCTAAATGACATATGCCTGAAAACGACTGCTATTTTATCTAAAAATAACACGCACTAAAATACTATTCTTCCTTTCTTTCCTGGTATAAAAAAATATTTTAAAAAGAAAGTCAACATAAATTAGGGAAAGCTAAGGTTTTCAAGTATGTCTTTTAGCCTAGTCCAATATATTTCTTTTTTCATCTGAGTTTTTAACAGACTCTCAGAGTATCTGTTGATGCTAGTCTATGGGAGAGATAAGGACAGATAAAATTCTTATTAATTCTTCCTTAATTTACCAGATATTCCAAACTCAAGCCAAAATCCTTACTTGAGCAAGCAAAGTAAAATTAATCACTTAGAAAAGTAATGGGATAATTATTTTAAACTATCTATTTACAAAAATAAGCTTTAAGAGATTTAAGGAGGGTAACCAAGCATTTTCCTGGGTGCTATGTGTACAAAATAAGAACCTGTACAAGTGTATGATTATTTTTACCGTTTTCCCTTACTATACAGGAAATAAACAGACAATAGACACTAAATATTAAATTTAAATATGCTACGTCCTTTTTTATCTTGAGGACAAATGGGCTCCATCTCAGTGGTAGGTAGTAGACATGCAAAGCTTCCATGGGATATGGCCAGGATTTACAGAGCTTTTGTTAGATAACAAAACCCAGATAAACCGGAAAGGAAATGCAATCTTTAGTAGGATAATATTCATCATTAGTGCACTTTAGACTTTCTTTTGGTCAATGGAAAAGAAAATTGTGCACTCATGAGCAAGTCATTTTGCTCAGTGGGCCTCAGTCTTCTCATATGTAATAAAGTATTAATTATAAATTTTATTTATCTATAAACCTTTGTCGGAAGAGATCATGGTACCCTGACATCTACCCATAATAGGTAGCCAAAAAAATGTGCAGAACACAAAATTACAGATGTTCTTTCCAGCCTATTTATTCTTCATTTCTATAATTTCTTAAGTATGATCTTTGTATGGGTAAGTCCATAAAATGTGGCAGAATATATAAGAGGGTGGGAGGTCCATAAAAATGTGGTAAAAATTGAAGACTAAAAGAGAAAGAAACAATTTGCCACAGTTGAAAATTAAAGAACCATCTGCTTTTATCTTTTATGTTACTAGACCAAAGTTTTCAGAGGATTCCAGAGACAGAAATTAAGATACGAGAAGATAAATTAGATCGGTTAAATCTCAAAATTGTTGTTTGATAAATATAAGAAATTTCAAGCTTTGCTTATCCAATTTACTAAAGAGTTGCCTGCATCAGACTTTACCAAAACCTCTAGTTTTAAACTTTATAGAAAAGTCATAGAATTATAGTATTCTCTTCAGATTTCTCTTTGCTTGTTTTTTCCAGTTAAAACCTTCATAGAAAAAAATAATAATAAAATAAAAAAAAATAAAACCTTCATAGAATGCCTAATCATAATTTGAAATTACCATAAAACCAAAACTTCCCTAATTTCTTTTTTTTTTTAGAGAGGGGGGAGGGGCAGAAGAGAAGGAAGGAGAGAATCTTAAGCAGACTCCATGCCTAGCGGGTAGCCTGACAAGGGGTTCCATCTCACAACTCTGAGATCATGACCTGAGCTGAAACCAAGAGTGGGACATTCAACCTACTGAGCCAGCCAGGTGTCTCTTCAGTAATTTCTTTTTAAAAATGTTTATGCTCTTTGGGCAACAGTGGAATTAGTACTTAGAAATTCACATGTATTAAAAGGGTATTAAAGAGGGCATGCATTGAATGGAGCACTGGGTGTTATACGCAAACAATGAATCATGGAACACTACATCAAAAATAATGATGTAATATATGGTGATTAACATAACATAATAAAAATTTTTAAAAAAAACAAATTCACATGTGCACAATCTAACTTAATTAATATTCCAATATACAGAAAAAAGCTGTAAGCCACCAAATATCTAACACAAAATTATTGATAACAGCAAAACTCCCAAATTAACTAAAAATTACTAAAACAGAATGATCACAGAAATTGTGGCATATCCACTTGATCTTCCATTTTGAAGCCATTCAAAATGATGGACATAAAACCCACGTAGTGATAAGGAAATGCTTTGTTAAAAAAAAAAAAAAAAAAGACAGGCGCCTGGGTGGCTCAGTTGGTTAAGCGACTGCCTTCGGCTCAGGTCATGATCCTGGAGTCCCTGGATCGAGTCCCGCATCGGGCTCCCTGCTCGGCGGGGAGTCTGCTTCTCCCTCTGACCCTCCCCCCTCTCATGTGCTCTCTCATTCTCTCTGTCTCAAATAAATAAATAAAATCTTTAATAATAAAAAAAAAAGACAATAGATTGAAAGGAACTACACTATCCCCTAAAAAGGGAACAGTTTTAACCAAATGTTTTAATAACACAAAAACAAAATCACTCCTCATGGTATTTCTTTTTTTTTTTTTTTAAAGATTTTATTCATTTATTTGAGAGAGAATGAGATAGAGAGAGCATGAGAGGGGGGAGGGCCAGAGGGAGAAGCAGGCTCCCCGCCGAGCAGGGAGCCCGATGCGGGACTCGATCCCGGGACTCCAGGATCATGACCTGAGCCGAAGGCAGTCGCTTAACCAACTGAGCCACCCAGGCGCCCCTCATGGTATTTCTTAAAGAAACTAGAAAAGTTAAATTAAATAAACATGCATTTTTAACTAAGATAGGTCTGTTATCTTCCAAATCTTTTCTCCTTATGCTTAGATATACATAATCACTGAATACTTAAAGAATTTTTCTCACTATGTAAAAATCCAAATAAAGTCACTCAAATATTTTTAAAACTGTTTTATTATGTGGAATCCTGCCACTGAGTTAAACTCAAAGAGTTTAACATTAAATCATACAAAACTACACTTCCTTGGTTTTTTTTAATGAAAATCAGCCAAAACAGATCTTTAAAAAAAAAATCTCATTGCTATAACAGCTTGAAAAAAATCCAGAGAGCAAACAGAGAACTGTGTCAGACTCAGTATCCTCAGTAAAAAAAAAAGTATAAAAATGACGGTCTCAAAGATATGCATATAGAATAAATTTAATGGTGCCACTTCGTGAAGATTTTACTTTTTAAATTATCATTACTTCTCTTCCACGGATTCCATTAAATTTAACCCTAAATATTTTATCATTTGGATGATATCGTAAGTGGTATTTTGGTTTTTATTTTTCTCAATGTTTATTACCAGTACATAGGAACTCAGTTACTTTTTCCTATATTGGTTTGTATCTACGGTATTGATAAATGTACTTTTTAGTTCATTGGGATTTTTTTTGTAGATTTCTTAGGATTTTATATGTACACAATCATGTCATTTGTAAATTAAGATCGCTTTATTTCTTCCTTTGTAATCTGTGTGCTATTTACTTATTTTATTGCACCATCTAGGATCTTCAGTAAAGTATTTAAATAAAAGTATTGCTAATGGACTTTTTTTAAATCTTAGGGAGTGTTTAATGTTTTATAATTAAGTGTGGTATTAGCTATAAGTTTTTCAGCGATGTGTTTTACTAGGTTGAAGACATATCTTTCTATTCATAGTTTGCTTAGAATTTTTCAATGATAGAGTATTGAATTTTATTTAAAAAATTTTTTTGTGGCAATTGAAATGATCATATGCATTTTCTATTATAATCTTTTAATGTGGCAGTTATATTAATTGAATTCTGTGTGTTTAACCAACCTTGAATACCTGGAGTAAGCATCACTTACTCATTATATATAATCTTTAAAAAAATATGACTGGGGTTTGGGGCACCTGAGTGGCTCAGTTGTTTAAGTGTCTGCCTTTGGCTCAGGTCATGATCCCAGGGTCCTGGGATCAAGCCCCACATCAGGCTCCCTGCTCGGCGGGAAGTCTGCTTCTCCCTCTCCTACTCCCCCCGCTTGTGCTCTCTCTCTGTCAAATAAATAAATACTTTAAAAATTAATTAATTAATTAATTAACCATTTAATTTTAGTATTTCTTCCTGACCACCTAATCTAATCTAGCCATCAAGCCACTATCATATCACACTGTTTTAATTATTTGTATAGCACTGATTTAACTGATATATATCTTTTATTTATGTATTATCTATCTGGCCCTCTAACAAGTAGGCTCCTGGAGTAAAGGTGTGTTTTCTGTCTCATTAATAACACCAGGAGTTGCCACACATAGACATGTAGGTTTTACGTATGTGAATAGTACCTCACTACAGTTATGCGATGTACAACCTGTACAACTGAATATGACAAGCCTGTCTATGAATAATTACCATATATGTCATAAAAGGCCAGTGATCTTAATAGTTCCACTCTTCCATGGTGATGGCCATTTCATTCTCAACATGCATGTCAGAAAAAGCTGCTCCTCTAAGTTTTCAATTCCTAAATTTTCTTTAATGTAACTTCACATAAGCATGTATGAATCTGTCCCTTATGATTCTGTGAAATTTATAAAAGCAAACTATTTCTGAAGCAGAAACCAATCCAACAGAGTTGCTTATTAAAGGCCAATCAGTATGAGTTATGATCACAGTAAATTTTTTAAAGTATTCTTCAACCCAAAGTTACTCAATTATTTAGCACTAGGTACATATTACTTATTTTAAAAATAACTTTCTAATGGTTTCAAAGAATACTATTACATAGATGCCATAATCTAATCCATTAGAATTTTAAGCATAGAAAGAGATCCTAAACATTAAAAATTATAGAACTCTTTTTTATAGAATGCCATTTCTGTTTCATACTAGGGGGTTCGGAGTTTAAATTATTATATTCAGATGTCCCATACTGTTTCCAAAAACAGTTCTTTTTTTTTTTTTTTAAGATTTTATTTATTTTTTGACAGACAGAGAGGGAACACAAGCATGGGAAGTGGTAGAGGGAGAAGCAGGCTTCCCGCCAGGCAAGGAGCCCAATGTGGGGCTCAATCCCAGGACCCCAGGATCATGACCTGAGTCGAAGGCAGATGCTTAACGACTGATCCATCCAGGTGCCCCCAGTTCTTTTTATAATAATGTCTGATAATCCTACAGGAAACAGAAGCTCTACTTTTAATCAAAGTTAAGACTAAGAACTATTTCCTGGGAAATCCAATTCAAAATAAGCAATCTCTACTTGAGATTGTCCTATTCACACAAAACTGTGTGGCTACAAGAAATGATAATGGAATATAAAACCTTTCTCTTCTAGGTTATTGTTTACAATCTGGATGAAGCTGATACCCAAAAGAAAGCATACAAAGGTCAATGTGAAAAGAATGCATAGGATTGGTCATTCCTCTTCCTACAAGACAAATGCTGACCAGTATGACTATTAGCTACTCAACAATAACCGTCTCATTCCCTCATCCAAACCCCACACACCCACATAAAATAGAAGTTATAACCCCTATTCCCCACTTGGCAAATACGAATTAAACAAATTTTTATTTGTCTACTATGTGCTAGGCACCAAGACAATAAAATAGGACTAGGAAAACACTACTTGCCCTCCCAGAGGAGCTTCACACTCATAGGAGGACATTATCTGACAATGAAGAATCACGGACACAAGGTCAAATCAAGGTGGGGCCCAGCAGTCAGAATTGGCCCTTCTATTCCTAGACCCAGGGCAGACTAATCTCAAACCATGCTGTTCCACATCCCAGTATCCAGTCCTCTTCTGGAACAGCTTCCTTTGGAGATAAGTCTCCTTACCTAGCTATTCCAGCCCCTCATCCCACAGCTAATATCCTCATCTCTGCTTTTCAGAAATGGTGCTTCCCAGTGGCCCCTTCCAATTCCTGCTCTAGAACTCCCGGGTCCCCGTCTCAGGATGCACTCTCTCTGCCTCAAGTGTTCTCACACCTCCTCAAAACTGCACTCCCAGACTTGATGACCTGGGAGGGAAAATCTGTATCTGCACATGATGTAAGAGAAAGACAAATTCACATCTAATTAGAAAATAAGGCAGGGTGAAAACACATGACAGCTCTGCAGGTAATGTGGTCTGAGCTTTTTATTATAAAAATGTCCAAAGATATACAGATGTTTACTACAGAGTAGGGATTCCTTTTGGGGAGCCACCAACTATGTACCACAAATTGGTCCAGAGGTAGCTTTAGTGCATTTATCTACAAGAACTTACAGTCAAAACTATTTCAGGCTTTTGCCTTCTCAAAACAAGCTTCAATCACTGGAAGCAGCTTTAGGGACATATACTCAAGAACTTCATCATTTGCAGTTGACTGATTTTCTAGACCTTCCCAATACTGAATTTTACCCTTTTAATGACCCTCTGCTCCCAATATAAACTTTCATCAATGCCAGGATATTAGATGAAATAACCCTGAAACGGGCCTTCAGATTAAGGATGGCAACAAAGTACATCTCTAACCTTCAGTAATGGCCTGTGCTAATGAGGAGGCCCAGGTGTTCGCTGCAACATGTATGTGTAGTTACCTCAAATGATTACCAAGTACCAAAAAAAAGTCTGGCACAAATAAACTAGGACTCAATGCATCTAATAAAGCATACAACACTACAAGGCTGAATACAAATACTAACAGAATTTTCTAAAATTGTATGCCAGGAGGTCCTTTGTAAATCATAGGAGGATAAGTGTTTTTAACATTCAGTTTCCCCATATAGTCAACTGCTGTGCCCAAGCAGGTCCTGTGAATTGAAAAGTAAAACAGAGCTGGCTTGGACCTAGTTATAATTACCATTTAAGTACAAAAGAACAAAAGTCTCTATGTTGACAGAAACAATACCAAAGTGGAACAAGGCCTCACACTATCATCTACAATGTCTCAATTTCACATTTGCTTTGGAAATACAGAGGATTTTTCACTTCACTTTCTCCTTTCCAGAACATCCAACAAAACATTTAAATCAGTTAGTAAAAATATATAAACATAATAGCATCATTTTTTTTAAGGAGGCTTAAAGATTATCTCATTCAAACCCCTTCATTTTAAAGATGAGAAAATAAAAGCAAGAAAGGGTGATTCACCCAAGACCACACAAATTAGACAAGAATCCTCTATTATTTATACCTATGTACCATAAAATAGCCCATTTTTCAAATACAATAGAATAAATTATTTTACAAATCTACCGAAGTACCATGCTACCTTTAAGACAATCAGAGTATTACGACCCATCAGCAGAGGAGAAAACTTCAGTGGGCTGGTCAAGGACACAGAGGACACAATCATGGTCTCTGATTTAAAATGAATTCCCAAAAAACATGGTAAACTTGAAGTGACTTGGTACAGCTAAGCATACAGGCTCCTAAATTTATCAATCCTCCTCTGTACACTTCTGAACATGATGACATATACGTATACTGTTTTACACTCCTCCTCAGTCCGGGCTGCCACAGATCAAAACTTGACTCAAAATATCTAAGAGGGACTTCAGAATCCCTTTTTTCAAATGTTCTAACTTAACACTGAAAAGGCTGAGATTATTAAAATCTCAAAAAAAAATCAAAATGTCAAAATATTTAATTCAAATATGTATAGCTGCTACCCATTTCCTTCTTTATTTTTAAACGTAGAGATTATTGTAAATATTCTAACAGTGCATTGTCCCTTCTTTCTATACAGCCATGACAGAAAGAAACGGTGAATTAAAAGGGGAATAATTTGATTTTCTATCCCTTATAAAGGGAGGAAAATTGTAAATGGCATTATATGTGTGAAAATTGAACTGTAAAAAAATACAGCGTGTGCATCTTGACCGCATCAAATTTCAAAAGGTAAAAAATATTTAGACTTCTAAATTACTTCTCTAAAAATACCACACAACATTAAATGTACAGCCTTAATTTCTGTAAGAGTCACTGTTAAATGCAGCATTTTTATAAAAACTCAGTTTCTTTATCACTTGGGAGAAGTTTGTTACTATTTTCTATATTCCCCTATTATCAAACTCTTGAATTTGTTTTTGTCCATTAATGATAATGCCCTTTCTCATGCTTTAAAATAATCTCCATATTTATTTATCTGCTGATACACCCCATATTTATATTCTGGCTCAGCTAACGCATTGGCAATTATGTACATGTATACATGCACGTATATGTACATGTATGACACATATAAACATACACACAACAGGAAGATGGTTCAGCGCTTAAGTCTCTAGAGCAAGACTAATTGGTTCAACTTATGGCTCCAGCACTCACAAGCTTAGACAATTTACTCAACCTCTCTGCACCATAGTTTCCTTACTGGTAAAATGAGAATAATAGTACCTGCTTCTTAGAGTCTAAATATGACTAAATAAAGATAGATTATTTGTAAAGTGATTAGAATAGTGTATGGCACTTTTAAGTATCTGTGGACAGTGTTGCATTTTTGAAAATTATTTTTACCTTCCTTTTTCTTCCATCTCTCCCTCTTCTTTTCTTCATCATCATTTCCACACAACATTTTTATCAAGTGCTTAATATCAAACCCAGAATTACAGATGATATTTATGCACTTCTGACCCTCAGAAAACAACAGGTCATGCTAACCCCAATGATAATGTACATTCCTTACACAAATAAGAGAGCACAAATAATAATCAGGGACAGAAACTGCATAGTACAATGTAGTTGATCTTCTAACTGGGGTACATCTACTCCTATAACGACATGAAGATCTAAGAGGTAGTTAGACACACAGCATTTATAAGGGAATCAATTTCCAGACCCTCAACTTCCATATAAACTCTTTCCTAAAACCAATCTATGTGAGAAAGCTCCTCCCAAGTAGGATCTCCTTTCCCATTGCCCTTCTCTCCACTACCCTTCTCTCCTGCTTTATAGGAAAACAGTCATGCTCTCACAGATCCCTAAGCATACTACAGTATATTGTTCTGAGACGGAAAAGTCTTGGGGCGTCAAAAACAAAAGTACAACTCATGTATTTTGTCACTACTGACACTCTCTGAAGAGAGAAGTATCTCCCCAAGTGAGGAAACATCCTCTCCCCCTTCCTAACAATTTACCCACCTCCTTCCCGGAAGAAGGATGAAAAAAAAAAAAAAAGGACAGATAGATGCATACACACATTAGTTTAAGTTGCTTTAGCCTTCAAAGCAGCAAAACCATACAAGGTCCTGGTGAATAACAAAGAACCACAAATTTGAAAACTGAGAATAATGAAATGAAAGTACAAATAGAGAATGGGAATTCAAGCACGTCCTCCAAGACATTCTGAGCATTTTTAGATACATTTCAGAGCTCAAATTAGAGGATCCTTTTTGTGGAGTGCTGAAAGGGTAGAGGTTGGAAAATAGGATTAACTGAAGAAAAGGGAGGAACAAGAACAAGCAAAGAAGGAAAGAAAGGAGAAAGAAAACCGTTTTAGAATTAAAGGAAGAAATCCTATCAAATAAACTAATCGCATAAAGGCCACAAATTAATAGAGCATAATCAGTGATTGAAATGCCGTATTAGCAAAACAAGATGCCTAAATTCCACTTTGTCAATAAAGAAATCCTGCATTTTCTCTGGATATATCACTAGTAGCATAAGAAAGAAATTAATAAATACTTTCTTAAAAGGAAGGCTTAAGCAGAAGATAAGAGAAAATATATAGGTCACAGAGAATATAAAACTAATGGTGTCTTTACATACAGACTTAAAATAATTCCGGCCACTAATGGGCAGTAGGGCTGAGAGAGAGAGATACCTTTAGGACATACTACGTTACCCAGTGATACGTGGAATAGTTTAGACTTATCTTTTCCTAGTAACATTTCAATATTAATCAAGATGCAGGTTTATAGTTTAATTTTGAGACTTACTGTAAAGGTTCTTATCAGCAACAATTTTATATAATCTACCATGACTATACATATGCACCACGTTTAGTAAGGCTGTAACATAGAGAAACTTAGCATGTCTGACTCTATATTGCCTCTATTTCCCTTGCTGCTGTGACCTATAGCTTAGAAACTTCTGCTTACCCCTGCATCTAGACATGTTACAGTTAAGGTTTGCAAAAAAGTGCTTTTTATCCAAATTCTACTTCATCTGAGGAGATAAGGAAGTGCGTACATAAATGACTATGCTATCTTTGAGATTTACAGGAATGACATGACCAGATTGCTGTACTCAAAGATCAGCCGACCAAGGACAAAGAAGTCACACGACCTTCTCAGATGTCTACAGATGTCAGTCACCTTTTGACTCCAACCCCCTCCTGTTCCCTGCTCTTTCTAACATAAAAGGAGCTCAAATCTCATGCTTGACTTATAGGTCTATTGTGTGGCAAGCAGAATGAGCTTGGACTCAGTTATAAGGCAATTTTTGATTTATTGTATGCATGTGAAATTAAAAGCCAGAAGCAAACAATTATTTTAACAAGCTGTCAAGATATGCAGAATTTTGCCAAAGAAACATCGTTTATACTGATCTTTTGAAAAGTAGATAAAACTTAGAATTCCCTCAACAAAACTGTTATGCAAAATTGTCATAAAATTCCTATAAAGCATATGACTCAACTGCTATCAAAATCTTCCCCAAATGAGACTGATTTCCAACAGAGTCCCAGTTTTTAAACTCTGACAATTTCCTGTCCCTTTTTCTTTTACATGTTATTTTCTCTTGCTCAAAAGAAAGGACAAAGAAGCATCACAGGTTTATTTTTTATTATTGTCATTAGTGAATTTTATTACCATCTTGAAAAATACCCAACAGTGACTTCCTGTTCCTCTGCCACTAATCTCTCTCAGGCAGGCCCAACTCTCATTCTCTGGAGTTGGGAAGGGAAAGGGAAAGGAATCGAAGTAACAGGTTGCTACCACCCTCCAACTCAAAGCCAACTTATTGCTCCTTTTATGTACACCCATCATGTCCTCCAACATTCCTGGATCTGCTTGACATCAATATATTCTATAACTTATCTCCTAACACGCCATGTAATTTTCACATTTATTATATATACGTAAAATATATTTTTCTTTTTTTTATGTTATGTTAATCACCATACATTACATCATTAGTTTTTGATGCAGTGTTCCATGATTCATTGTTTGCGTATAACACCCATTCAGTCATAGATTCTTTTTTTTTATGTTATGTTAATCACCATACATTACATCATTAGTTTTTGATGTAGTGTTCCATGATTCATTGTTTGCGTATAACACCCAGTGCTCCATGCAGAACGTGCCCTCTTTAATACCCATCACCAGGTTAACCCATCCCCCCCACCCCCCTCCCCTCTAGAACCCTCAGTTAGTTACTCATAGTCCATAGTCTCTCATGGTTCGTCTCCCCCTCCAATTTCCCCCGCTTCATTCTTCCCTTCCTGCTATCTTCTTTTTTTTTGCTCAACATTACTCAGCATCAGGGAAATCCAAATCAAAACCTCAATGAGATACCACCTCACACCAGTCAGAATGGCTAAAATTAACAAGTCAGGAAACGACAGATGTTGGCAGGGATGTGGAGAAAGGGGAACCCTCCTACACTGTTGGTGGGAATGCAAGCTGGTGCAGCCACTCTGGAAAACAGTATGGAGGTTCCTCAAAAAGTTGAAAATAGAGCTACCATATAATCCAGCAATTGCACTACTCGGTATTTACCCCAAAAATACAAATGTAGGGATCCGAAGGGATATGTGCACCCCAATGTTTCTAGCAGCAATGTCCACAATAGCCAAACTATGGAAAGAGCCAAGATGTCTATCAACAGATGAATGGATAAAGAAGATGTGGTGTATATATTCCATTGTGGTGTATAATATTCCATTTTATGCAGCCATCAAAAAGAATGAGATCTTGCCATTTGCAACGACGTGGATGGAACTGGAGGGTATTATGCTGAGCGAAATAAGTCAATCAGAGAAAAACATGTATCATATGACCTCACTGATAGGAGGAATTCTTTATCTCAGGAAACAAACTGAGGGTTGCTGGAGTGGTGGGGGTTGGGAGGGATGGGGTGGCTGGATGATAGACATTGGGGAGGGTATGTGCTATGGTGCATGCTGTGAACTGTGTAAGACTGTGAATCACAGACCTGTACCTCTAAAACAAATAATATATTATATGTTAAAAAAAAATCGTTTGTTTTTGATGTAGTATTCCATGATTCATTGTCTGCGTATAACACCCAGTTCTCTATGCAGAACGTGCCCTCTTTAATACCCATCACCAGGCTAACCCATCCTCCCACCCCCTTCCCCTCTAGAATCCTCAGTTTGTTTCTCAGAGTCCATAGTCTCTCATGGTTTGTGTCCCCCTCCGATTTCCCCCACTTCGTTTTTCCCTTCCTACTATCTTTTTTTTTTTTTTTTTGACAGATGTTGGCAGGGATGCAGAGAAAGGGGAACCCTCTTACACTGTTGGTGGGAATGCAAGCTGGTGCAGCCACTCTGGAAAACAGTATGGAGGTTCCTCAAAAAGTGGAAAATAGAGCTACCCCATGACCCAGCAATTGCACTACTGGGTATTTACCCCAGAAGATACAAATGTAGGGATCTGAAGGGGTATGTGCACCCCGATGTTCATAGCAGCAATGTCCACAATAGCCAAACTATGGAAAGAGCCAAGATGTCCTTCAACAGATAAATGGGTAAAGAAGATGTGGTATATATCTACAATGGATTATTATGCAGCCATCAAAAGGAATGAAATCTTGCCATTTGCAACAATGTGGATGGAACTGGAGGGTATTATGCTGAGCAAAATAAGTCAATCAGAGAAAGACATGTATCATATGATCTCACTGATATGAGGAATTCTTTATCTCAGGAAACAAACTGAGGGTTGCTCCATCTTAGAAACCACAAAACACCATTGTGATAAATGTATAAACCTATAACATGATTATAAAAGGTAAATGGGTTACAATCAGAAACCCGATCACTAGATGGTCATCATTTGCTTCAATATTGGAACTAATAAAGTCCATGTAGATTGTACATGGAATCTGGAATCCATGTACACATCTTAAAAGTAAGACCCAAAATCTCAGTGAAGGCAAACAGCCCTTTACAGGTAAAAATGAAATGTGGGGTCCTTGAATGAACCAAGGTTATTCAATCTCTTACTGACTGAAAGAGTAGTAATGGGTGTTTGTCTCTAGTAGAAGGACAAAAAAGATACAGCATGAAAGGACTGGCTTAAAATAAAACAATGACAAAAAATCACCACCATCCTTCTTAAGCAAATAATCTTCCTTCTCCTTTTTGATATACTAGTGACATATCTTTCCCATTTTCAATCTAGTATAGATTAACAACTTGCAAAATTGTTATTTTAACAACCACCTCAATTAATATATCATAAAGCTTTTTTCTTAAAGGATTATAGCTCCAACTAGTTGTAATCTTCTTGAAGATAAAGGAGACAAAATTCTTGAAGACTCAGGTACTTTTTCCAAGTTAAAAACCCAAAATCCTACGTACTTATCAATGACATCAGTCAGATTTCCTGCTAAATTTTATTTCTTAATTTTTGGCCTTCCGTAATTTCATAAAACTTGTAAAAGTTTTAATTGTCTATTGCTGGGGTTTGCAACATTGCCTACAATACCATAGTAGTCAGAACCATTAGTAAATGTGACCTTGACTCCTCACAATAACCTGGATTCTCACCATCAACCTGTGAAGTAAGTATGGCAACAATCATTATTCCCCTTCAATACATGAAGAAACTTAAGTTTAGGACTTTGCCCAAAGTCACACAGTTAATAAGTAGAGCTGTCAGAAGTGAATCCCAGGCCCTCTTACTCTGGGTCCATATTTTTCTTATAATCACAGACTTAATGCCGATGGCTAGGAGCTTTCCTTCCCTCTCTCTTCCCTCACAAAACAAATGGTATTTCTCCTGAGATCTGGCTTGCTCAGCTACAGAAACCCTTTCAACAGGGAGTTAGTCATTATTAATGTGGTAATTCTCTACACTTGCATTTAGCACAGATATGGTAATATTAGCTACAGTAGAGACTAGGGGAAA
Source organism: Mirounga leonina (assembly GCF_011800145.1). Lineage (NCBI taxonomy): Eukaryota > Metazoa > Chordata > Mammalia > Carnivora > Phocidae > Mirounga > Mirounga leonina. The sequence goes on from NW_023270451.1 coordinate 53,528,371, forward strand.
TATACAATATTGATGGTCAGGTGATCAGGTTCCAGTGGGACTTGAACACTTAACTTTCCTATGCCTCAAATTCTTCCTTTGCAAAAGCACAGTGAAATGAAGATGATCTCTAGGGCCTTTTCCTAATTAAAAACCTGATATTCTAAACCCTTATCAATAACAATCAGATCTGCTAAATTTTCTACTTCTTGATATTTAGTCTTGCATAATGTGGTGAAAGAAAAAGGAAACTATAGAAACTTAGCAGTTAAATTCTACAGTGAGAGAAGAACAGAGAATACATAAACAGAAATTTTAATAAATTCCAACCATTGCCTGACTAAGGACACTAACTGTACTCATTTCAAACTAGAAGGTTTTAGGATAAAAGAGATCTATACAGACGCAATTGCCACAGAAGCCCTTCTAGGTATACAGGATGCTGTTACATTTTACTAGCTTATAACATCCTTTTTTTGTACATGGCAAAACTACACTTTTCTCATTACAAATGCCCTAGTTCTTCCCACAAAGTTATTTTCAAGTTTCCAAATGTCACTAATTTGTCCCTTAAAGCAAATATATAAAATACTCCAACATATGAAAAATGCTCACCATGTCCTTTAGTTGCTTCAAGATACAGCATATAAATCACTGAGTTTCTAAATAAAAGCAAAGTACCTAGATATTTTTGCCTTTTAAAAGATTTAAAACAAATTTCCCACCTTTTCCCCCCTCATTTGCAGCTTCCAGGCCACTTAACGTGCTTCAATCTCCAAGATATAAATTATTTTTTCAATTGGTGAATAAATAAAATTGGTATTTTGGACTTTCTGGTTAGCATGAAAAGGATTGTATGACCTAATTTTTCCTGGTATGAGTACATCTTTGTAAGAGTAAATTTCTATTAAAATGGAAATTATGTCTATCAATCGAGGCTGTCACTACAAGTAGTTTTTAAATGGTCAAAAAAAACTGATCAACTTATAGAATGTTGTTACCACCATCTAATTTCTATGATAATGCTTTAACAAACGCACTACCACTGCACTACTCTAACCTACCAAAAAAATTGCCCTAACTTACCAGTAAAATGATTCCTCCAATTCCTTTCTCCTTTGTTTCTCTGACCTTCGTTCCTTCAAAAAATTCTCTCTGGGGTGCCTGAGCTGGCTCAGTCAGAAGAGTGCGAGACTCTTGATCTCAGGGTTGTGAGTCTGAGCCCTATGTTGGGTGTAGAAATTACTTAAAAAAATGAGATCTCAAAAAAAATTTTCTTTTCATTCTCTCCTGAAAAAATTTCCCCAACCAATTTTTTTCTCCTATCTCTCCAATCTTTTCATCCCTTTCTTTGGGATCCTTTTCTTCCTTTCTCCCCTTTGATTCTCTGCCTATATTCGCCTTCCTCTTTTTCACTCCTTCATAGCTCATTTGCTTCCACAAGTTCAACAAACATTTCTACGCTGATGAATTCCCAAGAACATTTCAGCCCTCACTCTGACCAATCTCTGATCCTGGGTTTCCAGCTGCCTTCAGGATAGATCTACTTGGACTTAATATCCTATTAGAATTCAAAACTTCTAGTTTCTCTACATCCTCCCAATCTCACGATTCATAATCTCATACTTAGGGACATCTAATTCTCCTAAGTAATCCTAACAATTTCAAATCCTTACTATATTGCCAACCACAAACCCAGAATGTATTAGGTTACTTACTTTATTTCATTGCAGGATGCTAAAATGTCACTGAAAATAGCCACACACAAAAAATGTGATGATTGTTTTCAATACAAACTGACAAGTTCATAGTATTCTTTTTTTTTTTTTTTTTTTTTAGATTTATGTATTTGAGAGAGGCGGGAAGGGGAAGAGGGAGAGGGAGAGGGAATCCTCAAGCAGACTCCCCACTGAGTGTGGAGCCCAGCATCGGGACCTGAGTCATGACCTGAGTCGAAATCGAGTGGGTGGCTTAACCGACTGAGCCACCCAGGCACCCCATGGGTTCATAGTATTCTATGAGTAAATGTACTAAGGTTCACTCTTTCCCTACTGGACACTTGTTTCTAATTTTTCAATATTTCAAATAAAGTTATAATGCTCACCAGTACAATTCTTTTCATGTTCAAAAATATCTCCTTAGTCTAGCAATACAGAAGCAGAATTACTGGATGATAAGGTATAAGGATTAAGATTCTTATTAACAGTGACAGACTGATATCCAAAACAGTGCTATCACAAAAATGTTAGCTCCAGGAGAACAGGGATCTTGTCTGCTTTGTGTGTATTACAGGCACTGGCAATACAACAATAAGCAGCAAACAGTACATGCTCAATAAATTTTAGTTAAATATATGAATCAATCAGCCAATAAGCCCTATGAAGTGTTCACACATACCAAGTAAACAATCCTTCCAGGCAAAAGCTAAGAGTCATTTGCCATGTCCTTTTTCCCTATGACAGCAACCAAGATAATGGGTAAATGTTTCTCTTCATGTAATTATTATTTATCATTATTATTTTCAAATAGTAAAATGTAAAGGTTTTTTTTTTCCTTGATATGCACCCTTTTATTAAGCACAAAGTTGCAGGTAATGCCCTTAAAAAGAACTCCATGCAGGGAGGCCCTTTGATAGGAGCATTACAAGTGTGGAGTCCCAGTCCTAAGAAAGAATATGAAGCAATAAAGGAAGCTGCTAAAGTCAGAGGCATCCTTGACTCTGCTTTGAGATCAAGGCGACTTTGAAAATCAGAGAATATTTTAATTCAGAGAATTCCAATAAAGTTTTGCTAGATTTCAATGAAAACGCTTCATAGTGCAGCTCAAAGATAGTTTTACTGCAGCTCTAGAAGTTCCAGAAAAGCATTGAGAAACCAGGCAACATGCTTCATTTTAAAGTGCCTATATGTGAGCTAAAATGCACCCAACCATAAGGGTAGAGAAGATAAAGAGAAGGTGACCAGAGCCTCAGATATAAAATATAATTCAATTCGATATATTTTAACTGCAATAAATAAACCAAAGAGGGGCGCCTGGGTGGCTCAGTTGGTTAAGCGACTGCCTTCGGCTCAGGTCATGATCCTGGAGTCCCTGGATTGAGTCCCGCATCGGGCTCCCTGCTCGGCAGGGAGCCTGCTTCTCGCTCTCCCACTCCCCCCTGCTTGTGTTCCCTCTCTCGCTGTGTCTTTCTCTGTCAAATAAATAAATAAAATCTTTTAAATAAATAAATAAATAAATAAATAAATAAATAAATAAATAAATAAATAAA
>NW_023270451.1:53531627-53587935 GCF_011800145.1 Mirounga leonina
AAATAAATAAATAAATAAATAAATAAATAAATAAATAAATAAATAAACAAACAAACAAACCAAAGAAAACAAATGTATAAAGATCTGGGCACATAATCTGAGTTTCTAAAGAAATTTTAACTGTTATGATCTAAATCCCATTAGATAAAGAATATTTCTTCTACAGCTAAACACATTGATGTTTAAGAGTTTTAGTGCAAATTCCAAGACCTTTATTTAGAGGAAGTCCAAATGGAAATGAGAAGCAAAATTAATGCCAATCAATTGGCGTTTCACAAAGGTAGAAGAGTGGGATATTTTCTTATTATTTTGTTTGTATTTCATAAGTAAAGGTGTTTGTGGGAGACTTAAATAAATGTTTGCTTTTTCTATTTTTTTAGGTAGTAAAAGAGAAAAAGTTAACTAGGAAAAGGAGAGAATGAGAGCAGTCATCTGTAAATTTTGCAATCCAGAGAAATCCTCAGAATATCCTGCTTTAATGTTATTTGTTCTTATACTTAATTACCACAATTACCATAAATGATTACAGTCAAGTAGTATGATTAACTAAAACCAAATATAGTGTCGTCATGCTTTTATTACAATTCAAGTTCATTATATTTTTCCCATCATAATACTAATTCATGGTCAATATAAAAGATGTGGAGTACAATAAAGAGCAGATAAAAGAGGTGGGGGGAATCACATCCAAAACTGTGATCTAAGTAAATCATTACTTCATATTTTGGTATAATCCCCTGTCAAAGTTTTCCCATCCAAGTTTTTGCTTGCTCATTTTTTTCTATATACTTTAATTCTCCTTTTTTATTATGAAACATAACAACATAAGCTTTTACTCATGTTACCTCAATCTCTTCACAGGCTTCACTTTAATATAACATTCCATCAAGTGAACATTTCACAATTTATATTTTGCCTTAGTGCTGGGTAGTTGCTTTCAATTTCTTTTACCATCGTAAATAATTCTGTAAAAAACATATTGGGTTTTTCCAGTATTTCAAATTCTTTTCTTAGAATATACTCCTCAAAATTGAACTACTACATATCAAAAATGATAATCAAAATTAAAAGGTAATATGATTTCTGGGTTTGTAACAAACTAATACAGGGTAGGGAAGTAGATGAGAGTTACAGATGAAACAAGATTGTGCATGTTAAAAATTTTCCAGGATAAGATGTCCAAACAAAAATAAAAAGCAGACCACATTTAGAATATGTAATTTTTTTTTCATTCTAGCAAAGATGAAAGTTTAAGGCTCTTGATGCACATTGCCAGACTGCTTCCCTAAGGACTGTAATCATTTTTAATCCAACATAACCTTAAGGTTTATTGTGAAGCCTTCTTCCTCTTTTCTTTCAAGTCTTTGTTCATACATTGATGTTGGCATGTCTCTCTAACCTCCTACAAATTTTTTCTATTGAGATAGGTTTCTGAGTTTTCACTTGATTCTAGACACTGGCAATTGCTTTTATATGCTCTGTTGTTCATCATGGAAACATGATTCCACTCAGAACAACAAATGGATAACACAATGATTTACCTACAGGGGTGTTTATCATATTGTTGTCTACAAGGCAAAACTGTATCATAGAATTGTTCAGCAAAAGTTAGAAGCAATCGTTACTGTATCACTTTCAGGGGCTGCACAGTATTTCAAAATGTAGGCTACAAAAATGTTTGTGTGACATAATTCTGCCTTGCATATATTTATACATACTCCTATGTACACACACACACAGAAAAAAAAAACTCTAGAAGTGCATATACTAATAAAAATAGTATTTTCTTAGGGGGTTGATATTACTAGTGATTTTTATAAACATCTTTATTTATATGCTTTAATTTTAACAATAAACATTCTAAATGTATAATTCTTTTAAAATTAACAACTAAAGTTATCTCAACATATAACCAATCATTAACCAAGTCAATCCAGCCTCAGTTATTTTATGTGGACCTACCTCCCCTATCAAATGTATGCTAGGAATATACAAACACAGAGCCAAAGGGTTTAACTTTTACTATCTAAACTACCTATAATTCAAAAGGTCAGTAAGACCTATCACTCCTGCTATACCTGGCTCTCTGACCCCTATTTGGCAGTACATCTTTTTTTTTTTTAATTTTTTTATTATGTTATGTTAATACCATACATTACATCATTAGTTTTTGATGTAGTGTTCCATGATTCATTGTTTGCATATAACACCCAGTGCTCCATGCAATACGTGCCCTCCTTAATATCCATCACCAGGCTAACCCATCCCCCCACACCCCCTCCCCTCTAGAACCCTCAGTTTGTTTCTCAGAGTCCATAGTCTCTCATGGTTCATCTCCCCCTCCGATTTCCCCCGCTTCATTCTTCCCCTCCTGCTATCTTCTTTTTTTTTTTTAACATATAATGTATTATTTGTTTCAGAGGTACAGGTCTGTGATTCAACAGTCTTACACAATTTACAGCGCTCACCATAGCACCTACCCTCCCCAATGTCTATCACCCAGCCACCCCATCCCTCCCAACCCCCACTACTCCAGCAACCTTCAGTTTGTTTCCTGAGATTAAGAATTCCTCCTATCAGTGAGGTCATATGATACATGTCTTTCTCTGATTGACTTATTTCGCTCAGCATAATATCTTCCAGTTCCATTCACGTCGTTGCAAATGGCACGATTTCATTCCTTTTGATGGCTGCATAATATTCCATTGTGTGTGTGTGTGTGTGTGTATACATATATATATACACACCATGCATCCCGATGTTTATAGCAGCAATGTCCACAATAGCCAAACTGTGGAAAGAACCAAGATGTCCATCGACAGATGAATGGATAAAGAAGATGTGGTATATATATACAATGGAATATTGCAGTACATCTTAAATCCTCAGGAGTTGTATGTCCTTATAATTCATTTTTGATGACTTCACTGTCAGACAAGATTTTGATATTCATCAATCCCCCCAGCCAGGCTACTTCTGGGTAGATATAAGACACTACTCTCAACCCACTACCCCAAGCTTCATTTAGGCTTTTAAAAGACAGTTACCAAATCCCTCCTTCAGCCAGAGAAATGGCACTTTATAGTGATTTTCATCCCAAAATGTGTATGCTTAATTTTGTTTGGTTTGGTTTGGTTTTTTTTTTTTTTTTAATTTAAATTCAATTAACCAACATATAGTATATCATTAGTTTCAGATGTAGTGTTCAATAATTCATCAATTGCATACCACACCCAGTGCTCATCACATCACCTGCCCTCCTTAATGCCCACCACCCAGTTACCCAATGACCCCATGGGGGGGAGGGGGAGGTGTTTTTTGTTTTAGGTAGGCTCCACACCCAGCGTGGAACCCAACGCGGGGCTTGAACTCACAACCCTGAGATAAGACCTGAGCTAAGATCAAGAGTCAGATGCTTAACTGACTAAGCCACCCAGGCGCCCCATGCTTGATTTTGTTTAATTGTGGGGAAAAGAGATGATGTTTGAGCCCAAAAATCACTCAAAAAAGACATGAGAAAATACCAAATTTAATAGCTTTTTAGGAATGGGTAAGGAACTGTGGAGAGAACCTGTGAAAAGAAACTCTTAGAGATATTTGGAAACTGTAAGCCTTCTTTTTAACTTAAAAATAAACACAAGCCTTAATTTAAAAAAAAAAAAAAATTCCCTTACTTGGCTTAGCAGAAGATACCTCAGCTGCAACAACTATAATGAACAAAAAGTGAATATTGTGACTGTATAAAACACTTGAGATACATTTAAATGTACTGTATGTGTCTGATAGATAGTGGTAGCTGTAGAGTTCATTGTTATAAAACCAGACTGACTGCCAGGCTAAATGACTAATGGGCAGAAGAGCCGAATGACCAAGAGCACAGCTCTGAAGGAAAAAGGCCCTCGTCTGAATCCTCACTCCAGCACATACTGGGTGACCTTGGACAAGTTAACTCATCTTTCTGCGCATAGTTTCCTCACTGTACAGTAATACTTCTTACCTCACACGGTTATTGGGACAATTAAATAAGGTAATATATATAAATCATTTAGAACAATTCCCATCACATAGTAGGTTCTCAGAAACCTGTAGTCCCAAAATTATCAACTGTATATATTGTCCAGAACTACATACAGTTCTACCAAAGATGGAATTGGTTGTAACAAGAGTATTTTGTTGCAGCTACAGTTTTTGGCTCATTTCCTACTACTTATATGAGTCACACTGCTTATACTCGCTTAAACACACACAGTACAGGTGATTTTAGAGAATAAATTTTCAATGATGACTGATGTTTACCTTGGAGACAATATGCCAGATCCCAAGTTCATGACAGGACTTGTTTAGAATTACAAAGATGAGAAGGTTAATTACCATTTTAAACATGATGATTTGCCATTGCCTTGTTTTCCTTTTTTTTTTTTTAAGATTTTATTTATTTATTTGAGAGACAAAGAGAGCAGGAGCAAGGGAGCAAAGGGAGAGGGAAAAGCAGGCCCCCAGCTGAGCAGGAAGCCCGATGCGGGGCTCGATCCCAGGACCCTACGACCATGACCCGAGCCGAAGGCAGACGCTTAACCGACTGAGCCACCCAGGTGCCCCCTTGTTTTCCTTTTGAGAAAAGGGCAAAACATTCTTACTAAATGCAAAAATATTCCTGTTGACAATTTATTCATTGCTGTTTATGACCTCTAGTTTTCTTTCAAATCAAGCAATTAGATTTTAAACACTCATGAAATAGAACCAAAAACCACTTCCTCAGCATATTTAGTACTTCCTAAAGGTCTCCCATAAGTAACACCCTCCAATTAATATTTATTCTCTTCCTTGAATCATCAATGACTAGGCTGCCTAAGGGAAGCCGGTTGCCAGCTAAGGCATAGGAGGATGATAATAATGGGATTTAGCTGGGTGAAAAAATATGTTGCATTATAAAGAAGGAGTATCTCATCCAACTGAAATATGCTAGGAGAATAAAGAAGCCAGGAGACAACCAATTGTAAAAATATTAAGAAATAGGTAAAAATTAAAGTCATTCTTTCTCAGCCCAACTAGATCTACTAACTGCCAGGGTTATTTTCTACTTACATTAGTATTACCTCAGGGAATCTATTGTTTTCCTATAAAAGCCAGCCAAGCTGCACAGCTTAACCAAGGTATTTCTCTATATTAGTTTTCAAGTATAGAAAGCTTATCTGTAAATAAAGCATACATCATTCATTGTTACCAGGATGTCATTAACTCTTGCTGCTCAGGAACTAAATTATCTACGCAGGGATTCTTTTACAGAGAAACAAAAGAAATCAATTTGTTAACCTAGCTCACATAAATATCACATAAGTAAACCATGTATTCGACCATTAGTTATTGGAATAGGAGTACTGTCAGGCCATGCTATCCACGCTTCATTACTAGTATCTTCCACAAACCATCAAGAAGCCTAGTTTCATCACTAAAATAAATTTAGGTCTTAAAGGATTTCAGAGGAGAGGGAAATACAGAAGAGAATGTCCAGAGTTAGAGATGGAAGAGTCATGTAGGGCTTACGTGCCACATAAGAAGAGAACAAATGGAATCAGCACAAGTTTTAAACAGACTAATTATCTCAATTGTGTTGAAAAGAACTCTGGAAGCAATATGGAAAAAATAGAGAAAACAGAGTCAAAGAAAGAGAGACCACATAGGATCTTAGTGAGGGGACCTGAACTGAAACATTGCAAAAAAGAGAAGAGAGAAATACTGAATACACAGGTAGACCCAAAAAGATTCTATATCTCACTCTATGTAGATGGTAAGAAAATGGAAATAAAGATGATTATAAAGTCTCTAACCATAACTTGTGCCTAAATACAGTAATGTCAAAAACCAAAATTATACACAGAGGGAGAGAACACGTTTGGTATAGGAGAGAAGGCTGTGTTGTGTTGGAAAAATGCACAGAATATCATCATATAGATATATCCAGTAGACAGCTAAAAATTAAGGCATGATGCTTAGAAGTCAGGTAGGCAAGAAGTTAAGGACAGGGGGCAAAGAGCAAAGAAAAGAAAACTGAGAAAGTAACCAGCAAAACAGAGAGCTCAAAGGAGAACCAAGAAAAAATGACTGTAGTATATAACAAGGGAGAAGAAAGTTTCAAGGAGGAAGTATTGACAGTGTTTGTCTGATTCTGCTAAGATATCAGGAAGCATTCATATTGTGACCATTGTATTTAAACATTGATAAGGTATGGGAATTGTTCCCAAGGAGTTTCTATAGATTATTTAAGATCTAGATCTGATTTCAATGGACTGAAGGAATAACTGAATTAAAGAATTGAAGAGAATTCACAGACTACTCTTTCTAGAAGTTTGAAAATAAAGAAAATGTGCCAATTTGATTTAAAATTGTGACTGATTCCAGGGAGTGCAAGTTTCTGTTACTGTTGGGTAGAAGAGAGAATTAAACAGAAGGACAGAAGGAATTACAGATAATTCTGAAGTCCCAAAATTCGATTTAGGGATCTAATGACCTCAGCTATACTGTCCAATACATTAGCCGTGAGCCTCAGTTTGGCTCCTGAGCACTTGAAATATGGCTCCTCCAATTTGAAATCCACTCTGTTGAACTCACACAAGATTTTCAAGACTTAGTATTTCAAGATTTAGTATTTTATAATATTTTAATATTAATTACATGTGAAAATAATATTTGGATAAATTGAGTTAAATAAAATTTACTCCTAAAATTAACTTCTCCAGTTTCTTTTTACTTTGTTAATGTGCCAACTAGATGCTTTAAAAGTACATATATAGCTCACATTATATTTCTATTGGACAGCCCTGATTTAGAGAATGAATACTAGATTGGAAGAAGAGCAGGATCAGAAAGGCCCTGTAAGAATTGACCCTTGTGTGTATCACATTAAGGCTGAAGTTTCTAAAGAGGTCACCCAGGAAAACTTCATGACTGTGTAGTTTAAGAAGCTAAGGTCCTAACTGATTAGATGGATTACTTAGGTCACCTGTCTCATTAGAAGGAAAACCCAGAGGAGAACTCATCCAAAGGTTTACCTCCATTATTTCACTTCTTGAGATGTCAGTAAAAATTTAACAATTTGAATTTAAAAAAAATTATAGTAGCTTAACTGTTATATATATCTCATTCTATGCCACCACGTCCAATACAATGCCTACTTATAGTAAAAAACATAACCTCCAAACATATTAAAATCATGACCTCAATAAACATTCAGTGTCCTTTGTGCACCAGCCAACCTATGATATTAAGGTATGTCAACCCAGGATTTGTTTTGCTTTTGTTTTACTTTGGTCATATATACACTCTGAATTTATTTCAACCTAAACCCACACTAATTTTAAAGATAGTATCACCCCTTCAAGTATACACCTCTTAAAAAACAGTTGTAAGAAAACACATTTGAACAATTCCAAAGAATTTGCTTCCTAACTATTGTGTCATTACCTGCCACTCGCGAGTAGTAACTCACGAAGACACCATCGTGCTCCTAAGTACAATACTCACAGCAAGTTAAAAATTAGAAAGTTCAAAGTATTGCTGCAGTATATGATCATTATACCATATTTCAATTTCTGGCATCATTTCAAGTCCTAGTGTGCCCAATGAAACCTTCAAAGCTCCTTCAACAACTATGTTAAAGGTCAACCTCAGTTTCAGGATCACCAACCAAATTATAACCAACCGAAATCTCTGGCTGTAATTTCTTAAATACTCCAAGCCACTATGAATCTACTTATACTTCCTATGTAAGAAAGTGCACAATAAGAAGGGGGGAGGGAAGGAATGACATTTATGACATTTTCTTTTAATGCTAATTTTCCATGTGAAAATTGAAAAACAAACATCACTTTAAACTAGACACAGTACTTAATTTTGTGAGATAGCTTAATAAGCTAATAACTGACAAAATCATGGTAGTTATTTTCTTCATACAGTTATTGCTCCAAAATACAGAGCTGAAAAAGGAAAAATAGATTATTTGATTAGACAGCATGTTTATTTCATTCTGTATATCCACCCTGTATTTATTTTAACAAATAAAGCTACTATTGGTATTCCAAAACAACATTATGGAGAGTAACAGAAATAAAGAATTCCAGCTCCCATGTCTTGAATATCTGCTGCTATCTCAATGTATCTCACACAGATAAAAGGCTGATGTGAACCTAGCATGGAGTTAGGCATGCACGGGGTGATGGAGCATTTCAAAGCAAGTTTTCAATTTTGATCTACATGTTTTCAATTCTTTGTCTTGTTGGTTGTGGACCCTCTTCAGATAACTGGAGTTTGTGTATTCATCCATTTCAAAGGTATTCCAGTCTGGACTCCTATAGGGCAGCCTGCCCACTGGCTGCAGTAATCTCCTAAAAGTACAGATCCAGGTGTCATTTAAAGCTGAGCTGCAACGCAGTCTTAAAAGAGTTTTCCAGTTTTCCCTCATTGTATGTGCCATTTAGCTTACTGCACAGTAGGTACTAAATGTCCCACCGTCATCCGTTCTTCACAAAGCATAATCTAGCATGGTGCTACACAGGATCACTCTCCTTCAATGCTGGAAGGCTGCATCACAGGGTTGGGTGTTTATTTCAACCTACTTTATATTAAGAGTAACTGACTTTGATAAGTTCTTTATAGATTTTGGATACTAGCCCTTTATCTGGTATGTTATTTGCAAATATCTCCTCCCATTCTGTCAGTTGTCTTTTGGTTTCGTTGACTGTTTCCTTTGCTGTGCAAAAGCTTTTTATTTTGATGAAGTCCCAATAGTTCATTTTTGCCCTTGCTTCCCTTGCCTTTGGCGATGTTTCTAGGAAGAAGTTGCTGCGGCTGAGGTCGAAGAGGTTGCTGCCTGTGTTCTCCTCTAGGATTTTGATGGACTCCTGTCTCACATTTAGGTCTTTCATCCATTTTGAGTCTATTTTTGTGTGTGGTGTAAGGAAATGGTCCAGTTTGATTCTTCTGCATGTGGCTGTCCAATTTTCCCAAAAAACAAATAATCCAATCAAGAAATGGGCAGAAGACATCAACAGACATTTTTCCAAAGAAGACATCCAAATGGCCAACAGACACATGAAAAAGTGCTCAACATCACTCGGCATCAGGGAAATCCAAACCAAAACCTCAATGAGATACCACCTCACACAGGTCAGAATGGCTAAAATTAACAAGTCAGGAAACGACAGATGTTGGCGAGGATGCGGAGAAAGGAGAACCTTCCTACAATGCAAGCTGGTGCAGCCACTCTGAAAAACGGTATGGAGGTTCCTCAAAAAGTTGAAAATAGAGCTACCGTATGACCCAGCAATTGCACTACCAGGTATTTCCCCAAAGATACAAATGTAGTGATCCAAAGGGGTACGTGCACCCCAATGTTCATAGCAGCAATGTCCACAATAGCCAAACTATGGAACGAGCCAAGATGTCCTTCAACAGATGAATGGATAAATAAGATGTGGTATATATATAATGGAATATTATGCAGCCATCAAAAAAAAAAATCTTGCCATTTGCAATGATGTGGCTGGAACTAGAGAGTATTATGTTAAGCAAAATAAGTCAATCAGAGAAAGACATGTATCATATGACCTCACTGATAGGAGGAATTCTTAATCTCAGGAAACAAACTGAGAGTTGCTGGAGTGGTGGGGGGTGGGAGGGATGGGCGGCTGGGTGATAGACGCTGGGGAGGGTATGTGCTATGGTGAGCGCTGTGAATTGTGTAAAACTGATGAATCACAGACCTGTACCTCTAAAACAAATAATACATTATATGTTTAAAAAAAAAGAAGAAGATAGCAGGAGGGGAAGAATGAGGGGGGGAAATCCAAGGGGGAGACGAACCATGAGAGAGATCGACTCTGAAAAACAAACGGAGGGTTCTAGAGGGGAGTGGGGTGGGAGCATGGGTCAGCCTGGTGATGGGTATTAAAGAGGGCACGTGTTGAATGGAGCGCTGGGTGTTATACGCAAACAATGAATCATGGAACACTACATCAAAAAAATTTATTAATTAAAAAAAAGTTGGAACTTAAAAAAACAGAGTAACTGACTTAACAGGGAGGGTGGAGAGGTTGCATAAGGATCAGCGGTAGACTTGATATCAGTATTTTACACATAACATCTGAGAGGCCTTCAATTTGATATTAAGCCTATAATTGGGTAGAAAGGATTTTTTATTTCCTTACCTCTCAAGGCATCACTGAGAGACCAGGTCACTAAATTCAAGGACAATCCTCCATTTTTCACTGCTACCGAAAACCCGGCCGTGTTTAGGATTTCACTAGTACAGGTTAATATGAGATCTAGACATTGTCATGCTCATAGGAGGCTAAGCTTTAACACCTTGTTCTAGATCAACAAACCTATTCACCACTTTCTCTATACAACTTTTCACACTTCCTCGAAATTTTCACACATGCCATCTCTAAAACTCTCTTGTTGCTTCTCTTGTCAAGTACGTACCACCCCATCTTCAAAATCTAGTTTCAAATTCACATCTATTTTTCTTTCAACTCCTCTTCCTTCAGGAATTCATTAGTCTCAGCATCCTGTCAATGGTTGTTTGTATGGTTCTATAAACTCATCACATACCACGTGTCTTTGCCTCATCTCTATGTTGACCAGTGACACACAAGGGTAGAAACTATGCCTACATTTCTGCTGTGCCATCTCACAACACTTACCACCAATGGTATCCTGTTAAACCACATTACCGAATTTAAAACAAAACAAAAACAAAAACAAAAAAACCCTTTTTTAAAGCCCTGATATGTAGTGTTCACCAATTTTCATGATATAAATACTCACACCATAGCTGATTTCAGGCTGTCAACATGAAATCACTGTATGCAGTGTTGTGAAGAAATGCACACATTGACTTGGTAGCCAGTTCAAGACAATGTATGATGCTGGGCACAACTGCTGATTTAGTGAATATGCAGTTTCCTTCCTAATATGCCCATCTGCCACAATTTTGACAAGCTTCAAAAATATCTATTTTCAATTCTGTCTTATTCAAGACACATTCATTCAGTAGAATGAGTAAGTCTCACAAAAGGAGGTGCTTTGCCTCTCTGTTGTATCAGAGTGGCTAGTACTATGCCCAGAGTAATCCCTTAGAAAATATTTGCCAAGGGCGCCTGGGTGGCTCAGTCGTTAAGCGTCTGCCTTCAGCTCAGGTCATGATCCTGGAGTCCCGGGATCGAGTCCCACATCGGGCTCCCTGCTCAGCAGGAGGCCTGCTTCTCCCTCTCCCACTCCCCCTGCTTGTGTTCCTGCTCTCGCAATCTCTCTCTCTCTGTGTCAAATAAATAAAATCTTTAAAAAAAAAAAAAAGAAAATATTTGCCAAATTAATAAGCTATCAATATTTTTAAATATAATAAAATACCATATAAGTATCCAGTAAGAGCTGTGATATGCCTATCATAAAATAATTAACCTACCCGTGTGGAAAATAAAATAATTACAGAAAAAACAGCTGTCAAATTAAAGGGTATGTTAGAAATTATTGAGTACAATCCCTTCATTTTATTAAAAAAAAAAATCCACAGAAGTTAATTGACACACAGTCCCTTAGTGCCAGAGTGAGCCTAGAACTCAGGTCTCTTATATCTGGTCCAAATCTTTTCTGAGTAGATAATCATGACTGTCCCTTGGGTTATTGTCTACTTGAGCTAATAACCTGTTGAGGAGCTGCCATTATTTTGAAAAGCAGACTTTTTCATTGGTTTTCCACACTAATATATATTGCAGAACTACATTTAATATAATATCTAATAAAAGAAAAATCAAGGTAATTATAAGACTATCAGTGACCAGAAAAAAAAAAAGACTGTAATTATAAAAGATATTTCTGTATATATCTGATGACCTTTTTCTCAACACAGCATCATGGAAGCAGAGATTAGCCCAAATTCTATACTCATACCATCTTTAAATTTGGAATCACCTATGAACTTAATTATCTTGATTACTATTCTATCTGATCATAGTACAAAGGTCATGTAAAATTAGACCTTATATTGATTCCAGAAATGATTACCCAGATCTTCTCACAGTTCAGAGGCCTAAAATAAAAACTGTAAAAATGGCCAATAATTTATCAACATCTTTATAAAATTTTAATAATTTACATATGTATAAATTATTGGGTTAATTTGAGAGAAAAAACCCTTTAGATAATATTTGGGATTTCTTTAGACAATATTTGGGATTTCTACCCATTTATGTTTTTAATAAGACCTGAACTGAGAAACCCTTACAGAAATCCTAATTTCCTATACTGCATTTCTCTGAATGGTTCAATTAGGTTAGCAGCCTCTAAACATATTTCTGTTGTCAAACACATAAGTAGAATCCAAATTTAAAGAACTGATCAATAACAAAAGAAATACATTATAGCTAAAATTATAGTATTTTAATGGATTACAGATGATATCCTTCTCATGAGAAATTATTTTTCTCCATTTAATTATTTGTTACCATTTAAAAATCTACATACAATAAATGTGTTTAAAAAATCATACCACTCTGAAATTAACTAAAAACATCACTCCCCTCCATTTCTAGAGTAAAAGTGAGTATTCAAAGATAATTGCAGGAGGTTAAGTTCATTAGCCAATATTCCTCTAACACCTAAGGCAGTTTTCTGATTTTTTTTTTCAGTATGATCTTATTACTGCCTAATTATCCATATTGCTTTTCTTCCTTTTTGTTCAACTGAAATTCACTGGAGCAGTTTAACCTTTCATTTAGAATCATTAAATATACCCCCCTCCTTCACTGATAATTGGCCTTTTTCTTTATTAACTGATTTCCCCTCTTGATTTATTATACATCTTTTTTGCCAAATTTGGATCCATTCTGTTAATACATTTTTTACCTTCCTTCAACTCAATTAACACACTGTCATGGTTACCAAAACTTTCCTATTATTTCTTCAAGTTCTCATTGCACTTTAAAGATCCTCTAGTAGAATAATGAATTTTTAATAAACCTGGAATATTTTAATGATTCTTCTTTAATTCTATAATGAAATTTACGTGAGACATACTACTCACACTGAAATGTTTCCTACTGTTTTGTCATAACACTCTACAGTAACTTTTCAGCAATCCAAATACACAAATCTTTGCAATGTAACATATGACCTCTAAAAGCACAAAAAGCCATATTATAATTATCATATCCATAGCCAAATCCAACTGAGCCAGCTTCTTTGTCAGCAATTTCAACATCCATACAATTTTTAATAAAGTGAAACTTATATTTGTGGTGCCTTCAGTAAATATTAACATGACCTCAGAATGTGAGTAAACCTGTCACTAGATTATGCAAGGAGTAATCTTTCATAATACAGGGCATTGAGGCTTCTTATTAATGGAAATAAATAGCAAGAAACAACAACAGCAAAAAAAGAATTCCTGTTCCCTTCCTGGACAGAAATGTTTTCCTGAG
The DNA here is from genome assembly GCF_011800145.1 of Mirounga leonina. Taxonomy (NCBI): domain Eukaryota; kingdom Metazoa; phylum Chordata; class Mammalia; order Carnivora; family Phocidae; genus Mirounga; species Mirounga leonina. The sequence goes on from NW_023270451.1 coordinate 53,545,103, forward strand.
CTCCAAAGCACAGATAAAGTTTGGCAACTGTTGTTTAAGCCCTTTCCCTTTCTTATCAGCCACAGCCACATTTCCCAGCCACTGCCACCTCCACTCCCCAAACACAGTGCCTTTCTCTATAAAAGGTAAAGAAAAATGGGAGGGTAACTACTGACCTTGGATCGAATAAGATGATGTTTAAGTTTGAGATTCCTTCCACATCTCCAGGACCTAACTATGAAACAGAATATGGGCTCTAGCATTTCTTATAAGAGCAAGTGAACAGAGTGTTTACTGGTAGGAAGTGCATCGTAAGTTGACAAAACAGATATAACCAGGACAAGATTAACTATTAGAGTCTTAATAACTCAACTCCGGAGTAAATTATAAGCAGTGAAGAAATGTAAGATTTCTACAGCTTTCTTACTTTAAATAATTTTAAGCAAGCGAGAAAGGGTTTTGCTCTCATCCTCCTGTAAAATACCTGCCTGCCAACTTTTAATTTCTCCAATCATTTCCACTGAAGACATAATCTTAATAAGCACAGATTCATTTGATGCTGTTGACCAAAAGAACCTTGGTGTTCAAAGTCTCCTTATCCATTCTAAATCTTCTGTGTAAGGTGCCAACATGGCTTCTTTTCTTTCAAAAATTTCAAATTGGTTTTGACTCTAGCTTCAAAAGTATGCAAAAATCTGCATTTTTATGATATTCTGAGTGATTGATTCTTATGGCCAGCTCCTCAAAACTCTTGTCGTGCAATCTTAAAATGGAAGAGACCTTAGAGATCAACTAGTCTATACTTCATATTTTGCAGATGCTAAAACTGACACAAAGAATAAATTAAGATAACCGGTCTAAGGTCACACAGCCAGTTAACAAGTAATGCAGCTAGAAGGAGAAGCAAGATCTCCTCAAGCTTTGACCTGTATTTTGTACCAGGAAACTGACAGGTAGAGGCTGACAGAGTTGTTTTATGTAAAAGAAAATAATACCGGGCGCCTGGGTGGCTCAGTTGGTTGAGCGACTGCCTTTGGCTCAGGTCATGATCCTGGAGTCCCAGGATCGAGTCCCGCATCGGGCTCCCTGCTCAGCGGGGGGTCTGCTTCTCCCTCTGCCCTCTTCCCTCTCGTGCTCTCTGTCTCTCATTCTCTCTCAAATAAATAAATAAATAAAATCTTTAAAAAAAAAAAAAAGAAAAAGAAAATAATACCTAAATAAAATCAGTATTTGCAAATCCTTATAAGAATGCTTGTAAGAATCTTTTGTAAAAGTTCATTTTCCTTTTCCATACATTTTAGGGGTACTATTAGAACTGCTTATAATTTTTAATTGCTTAACACAATTTTCTACTGCCACTATAACAAATTAAAGCAAACTTAGGGGTTTGAAACAGCATCCATTCATTAACTCTCCATTCTCTAGGACAGAAGTCCGGCAGGTTTGGCTGGGTACTCTGTTTTGGGTCCCAGAAAGCCAAAATCAAGGTGTCAGCTGCTCTGGGCCCTTATCTAGAGAATGGGCGAGAATCTACTCCCAGGCTTATAAGGTTGTTGGCAAAATTCAATTCCATATAGTTATAGGACTAAGGTCCTGATTCCTTTGCTGGCCTTTGGCCAGAGGTTACGCTCAGCTTCTAGAGGTAGTACACTTCTCTCTGCTCAGGGCCCCTGAATCTACAAAGCCAGCAATAATGCTCCAAATCCTTCCTGCATTTGGATCTCTCTGATGTTTTTTTCTACATCTCCCTCATTTCAGCCTCTGCTTTTAAAGACTCATGTGATTAAATTGGACCTGGATAATGGAGGATAACCTCATCATTTTAAGGTCAGCTGAAGGTCAACCTTAATTACATCTGCAAAGTCCTTTTGGCAGTGCAAGGTCACATATTCATGGGCATGATATCTCATCATATTCACTGTCCTGGTGATTAGGTTATAGAATCTTCTCGGAAACCAGAATTCTGCCTACTATACTTAGCACCTATTTTATTTTATTTTATTTTTTTAAGATTTTATTTATTTATTTGACAGAGAGAGACAAAGTGAGAGAAGGAACACAAGCAGAGGAGTGGGAGAGGGAGAAACAGGCTTCCCGCAGAGCAGGGAGCCCGATGTAGGGCGCGATCCCAGGCCCCTGGGATCATGACCTGAGCCGAAGGCAGATGCTTAAGGACTGAGCCACCCAGGCACCCCACACCTATTTTATTAATAAAATAAATCACTTAAGGAAATGTGACTGGCTTTAGTTTTTTTAAGATTTATTTATTTTGAGAGAAAGACAGAGTACGCGCATGTGCAGAAAAGGGGCAGAGGGAGAAGAGGGAAAGAATCTCAAGCAGACTCCCCGAAGAGAGCACAGTCCAGCATGGAACTCAATCTCACAATCCTGAGACCATGACCTGAGCTGAAATCAAGAGTCAGACACTTAACAGACTGAGCTACCCAGACGCCCCAAGGAAATGTGACTTTTTTTTTTTTAACAGATCCATATTGTTCACACTTAACTCTAACAAAAACATTACTTTTCAACCCCATATATTTATATATCTGTTTCCAGTAATGTCTCAGATCAGCCCTGTTGGTGTCCAATGCCAACCCCTGTACCAACCACAGGGCCAGCTTCGTAAGGATGTGACCAGTGCAGTCACACATGGGTCTGAGGCTCAGACAGACCACAATCTTGGGGTTTAATGCTCTGCAGCTGCCATCTTAAAATTCCTACCACTTGGAATGTGTTTGAGAAGTGAAGTTCAATAGGACAATACAGCAAATACTAGGGGGTTGTCGTCTGAAAAAAATATTTCTCTTTCATTTTTGAAGAATAGTTCCAATAGTTACAAAATTCTAGGCTGGAATTTTTTTTTCCTTTAGCACTTTACAGATAATATTCAGTTATCTCCTGTCTCCCATTGGTTAAGAAGTCAGCTATCTTTTTGCTTCTTTGAAGATAATATGCCTTTTTTTCTTCTCAAGATTTTTCTATTTTTCTTTGGCTTTCAGTGGTTCGACTACCATGTGCTCTAAATGTGTTTTTTCATTGTATTTATCCTGATCAGGTTTGTAGTGCTTCTTGATTCTATATGTTGATGTGTTTCATAAGTTATGGAAAATGCGGGGTACCTGGGGGGGCTCAGTCAGTTAAGAGTCTGTCTCCTTCAGCTCAGGTCATGATCCCAGAGTCCTGGGATTTAGTCCCACATCGGGCTCCCTGCTCAGCGGGGAGTCTGCTTCTCCCTCTGCTGCTCCCCCTGCTCGTGTTCTCTCTCTCTCTCTGTGTGTCAAATAAATAAATGAAATCTTTAAAAAAAAAAAGTCATGGAAAATGCTTGGCCTTTATTCAGATATTGCTTCCTCTGCCCCACTCTCTCTTTCCTCCTTCTCTTCTGCTACTCCAATTAGATGGACAACAGCCTTTTTCACTATGTGCTAAACAGACCTCTTGCACTACTCATTGTATGTCACAATCTTGTATCCCTCCATACTCCAGGGTAGAGATTTTCTCACTGACCTTTCACCCTGTTCACAAATCCTCTCCACGGCTGTATCTAATTTGCTGTCAACCTCATCAACTGAGTTCTTGTCTTCAGGTATACCAGCTTTCATTTCTAGAAGTCCTTTTGATTTTTTTTATAGATTCTGATTCTCTGATGAAGTTATCCATCTTTTCATCAATTTTTTAATATATTGATAATTATTTTATAGCCCATATCTGATCATTCCAACAGCTAGACCACTAGGAGGTTATTTCTATTATTTATTGTTTTATTTTGTTTTGTCTTGGTCCTGGCTTCTGACATGCATGGTGATTTTTTATTGAATGCCAGGTGTTGGGTACAAAACATGACGTCTCTTGCTTCAGCATGATGACTTTGCATGATGTCTCTTGCTTCTGGCAAAGACAGTTTAAGTAAAGGCAGATCACATTAAAATCAGGATTGAGTTTATCAGAGGCTGCATCTCAATTTTTGTAAGCTATGGTCTATTTCTAGTTCTCCCTAACTCCTAGGATATACCCTTCAAGGGTCCCAATTAAAAGTATGGAGTATTTTACCAGGGTCCTGCCTCGTCCTCCTTGAATTCTAGTTTGACTCACTAGCAGTATAAAACTGTCAAAGATTCTACTCAGCATCTCTCTATCTTAGCTGCCACTCTTTGGCTTCTCAGTCTCACAGCCTGTGGTGCTTACAAAGTGACAAATAACCCAAGATAAAAAGTGGCACCGCATACAGGGTGCACCTCAATGTGGTTCTCTTCACTCTGGGATCTTTGCCCTTTGACAGAGCTACAACGCATGTAGATTTTTTTTTTTTAATGCAGCTTTCTCATGTTTCTCAGTATGGGCCTTAGTTTGAAATAAACTAGTCTATCACAGATGAAAATGGAAATCAGGTATTGCTTGATTTTAGTAGCCTATCTATATATGTATCTGTATCTTAATAGTTCCAGGAGAATTTAAAACAGGTTGGCCTACCTACATAACAGTTTATTTTTCTGAGTTACGTTTACCGTTTGAAACTTAAATTGTCTGCTTCTCCAAAATACTTATTTCTCTGTTACAATTATTATTTAAGCTTATATTCAAAATGCTTCTCAAGAGTTCAATCTGACTCAATACATATATAATATGTATTTGGGAGCTCCTTTATAAATACTTCCCTGAAATTTTTTTCTTTTTTTTTTTTTTTTAATAAAAGTCACAGTGTTCTCAGATACTGGATTTTTTCACAGTAAAAATAAAAGTTACAACATAAGTAACCATTTACAATAAAACAGTTACAAACATAAGTACCTACTATTTCATAGAATGTTGCCTGTATAACTTTGTTCTTTGACAATTTCCAGTAAGGCTCAAAGGATATAAGATTTAGGAAATGGGTTGAGCAGAAGCCATGAATATCTCCTATAGCTATATTACCATAAAATCTCGATAATTCAAAATTCAAATTTATGATCACTGAAACATTTCCTAGCTCAAAACTAAGAAAATGTTTTGTTGCATAATTAAATGTATAACACTTGTGGAAGCAGTTTACCCTACTCAGGAAAGCAAATTGATATTAAGGACTACCTTAAAGGCACCAACTTTTTGTATGCCTATGAAGAGCAGTTACAAAATCAGTTTAATCTCTATCAAATAAAAGCAATAAATACTTACACTGTCTCATTTTTTTAAAGCATCATTTGTAAACATACTTAGTAATGACTGTAAACTACAATGCGTAATTGAAAGTGCTGAAAACTAAATCTCTCATCAAAATAAACTCAAACTGGATTTCACTGTCCACCATTTTTACAGTCAATTAATTTTAAAAGAAGAAGGAGGAGGAGGGGGAGAAGAAGAAAAAGAAAAAGAAAAAAATAAGATAAAAAAGTTTGCTTATAGAACCTTTCTTTCAAAGTCATGGTCTTCGTAATTTTGTGTTCCTGAAATATACAATATTACCTACAAACTCAGAAAAATATTTGGCTATAAAGAAAAAAAAATTAGGAATGAGTACAGATTAAACAGATAAGCATCCACAATTATATTCTTCCAGCTCAACAGATAACTGGCTTTTAATACGATTAAAGGTCATCATTCTCAGTATTATCATTGCTCTGAGCATTTGTTCAAAACCTGAATTTGGTTTTTTAGCAGATTAATTTACCTTGGTGGATTAAGGGATCTTTAAAGATTTACAAGCACTCAAGACACAAAAGAACTAGCACCTTTCATTTTTTTTTCAAAGGCTCAATTCTATTTCATCTATTTCCCTGGCTGAAAGCTTCATAACTCTTTGCTCACATTCACTGCTGAAAATGTAGCCATCATAGTGGCCATCTGTCAGAAAACAGCAATTAGTTTAGCATGTCACAAACCAGCTGCAGAAATTGTATGCACACTATATGTTCATAATAGTGTCTTATTGTTATTAATGAAGAGACTACATTTCATGAACCACTGTATCAAAATTCATTACAGAAATGGGGATAATATGATAGATGCTGAGATAATAAGGCCTACTTGACTTCTTCGCTAAGAATGAGTAAGTGTCTTCAACCAAACCACCACCACAATATATAGAGGCATTATAGTTTGAAAGTTAAGAACACAGGATTTGATGAGAGGCACTTCAAAACTTTGCTTTTCCATTTACTAGCTGTTATGTCCTTAAGCAAGTTACTTAACCTCCCTATACCTCACTGTTCTCATCTATAAAATAGGAATAACAGTACCTACTTGTGGGGGGTGGTTAAAATAAGGATTAAATAAAAATGAATATAGAACTCTTAGCCTAGTGACTGGAAAATAAAAAACAGTCAATACATATTTAAAAAACTGTTGTGGGGGTGCCTGGCTGGCTCAGTTGGTTGAGTATGTGCCTCTTGATCTCAGGGTCATGAGTTCAAGCCCCATACTAGACGTGGAGTCTACTTAAAAAACAAACAAAAAGGGTGCCTGGGTGGCGCAGATGGTTAAGCGTTTGCTTTCGGCTCAGGTCATGATCCCAGGGTCCTGGGATCGAGTCCCACATCAGGCTCCCGGCTCAGCGGGGAGCCTGCTTCTCCCTCTGACCCTCGCCCCTCTCATGCTGTTTCTCTCTCGCTCACTCTCTAAAAAATAAATAAAATCTTAAAAAAAAAAAAAAACTGTTGTGGATACCTTTTTTTCTCTCTTTCATAGACTGCATGTCTTTTTTCTTTGTCTTTGGACCTGATCACCCCAATACTCTTACCAAAACAAAGTGTTTAGCTATCTTGGGGAGTCTGCCTTTGCTTCATAGCAACTACCTTAGTATTTTTCCACCCCAGACTTTAGGATCTCACATTAGCTCACCTTAGACACACTCCAGGAAAGCAGCAGTGACTGATGGGAAAAGGTTTAGACACAGTGATGTCTGTCCAATAGAAATAGAGTGCGTGTCACATGTTTAATTTTGAATTTTCTACTAGCCACGTTAAAAAAAAGAAAAAGAGGGGTGCCTGGGTGGCTCAGTTGTTAAGCATCTGCCTTCGGCTCAGGTCATGATCCCGGAGTTCTGGGATCGAGCCCCGAAATCGGGCTCCCTGCTCCGCGGGAAGCCTGCTTCTCCCTCTCCCACTCCCCCTGCTTGTATTCCCTCTCTCACTGTGTCTCTCTCTGTCAAATAAATAAATAAAATCTTTAAAAAAAAAAAAAAGAAAGAAAAAGAAACCTTTAAGTTAATTTTAATAATGGATTTTATCTGACTGAATATACCTAAAATATTATCATTTTAACAAGGGGCAGTAACCACTTTAGCTGCTCAACAGCCACATTTGCCTGCTACGTCAGACAGGACAAGTTCAGAGTTAAGTGGACCTGGATTCGCATTCTGGCTCTGCTATTCACTTGCTATTTACTTGCTAAATCTCATTTTCACTGTGTTAAAAATAACCATTTCCAGATATTGTTACGAGAATTAAGTAAAAATGGCATACACACAGTGCATGGCACAATGCCTGATACACAGGGGTGCTCATTAAATGAGAATTTCCCCACCCTCACCTTCTACTCTAGAACTGAACATGGGCTCAGTATCGTATCATCTGTGACCCGGCCTTAGTTCCCTCTCTTCTATCTGTACTATAAACTTTAGCCTTTCCCCCATCTGCATGGCTCTCCATGGCTCTCCTGCCTTGCTTTCTAGCAGCAGTAAACGTGACTGTGTGGACTTCTGGAAGCCATGGGGTCTCCTAGTCGTGACCCAAGTATGTGATCCTCAGAAACCAAAATGACTTAGGTGAGAGAGTTTCCTTCTCTGGCCCTGTCTCCTCCGCCTGGAGCTTACCACAACTACGGCTTCCCCAGCAAGTGCCATCAATAGCAATGTCTCCACTGGAACATACACCGACCTGAAACTTCTAAAGGTAAGGATTTTTCTACAAAATAAGTGTCAAGATGAAAAAAGACAAAGAACAAATGAGGAACTATCACAGATTGGAGGAGACTAGAGAGATTAAAAAATCAAAATGAAATATGGGATCCTGTGTAGGATCTTGGTGCAGAAAAAAGACCTTGGTGGAAAAACTGGTGAAACTCCCATAAGGTCTGTGAGTTAGTTAATAGTACTGTATCAGTGTCAACTTCATCTCAGTAATTGTACCATGGTAATGTACAATGTTAATTTAGGGGGGTATAAAATGAAGAGTCTGCTGATCTACTAGATAACATGGTGACTACAGCTGATAACACTGTATTCTTTCATTGAAATTTGCTAAGAAAGTAGAACTTAAATGTTCTCACACACAAAAGGTAAATATGTAAGGTGACAGATGTGTTAATTAATTCAGTGGGGTGAATCCTATCACTATACACACACATACACACACACACACATTTATACATCAATAAAGATGAAAAAAAAACATTGGAAGTTATATGGGAATTCTCTATACTATTTTTATGACCTTTCTTGAGGTCTAATAACATTTCAAAATAAAAAGCTAAAAAATTTTTAAGTGTGATTATTTGAAACTTTATTGTGAAGGCACCTCTGTCCCAGTGGATTTACCAACGGATATGTCACTGTAAATATGCTACTTATGTTAAGCCTATTGCAATAAGGCCATCACACAAGTTAATGAAAAGTCAATTCCAAGGTATCAAAAATCCACCTTAATCACCACTATTAGTTCACAAATCCACTAAGAGAGTATGATGTCACCTACATACGCTCAGTAATACCAAGGACCTGATGACAGCAAATAATGTTTTATGTGACGAGTAATGTTATTAAATAAATATATCTTTTTATTTAACGTTACCGAATAACATGCTTAAACATTAGCTCCACTGAGACTAACTTTTCACAGAAAGAAAGTGACAAGAAAAGATAAGGAAGAGATGCAAAGAAGCATATACTAATATGTACCCCCTCAGACCTTCCACGCTTTAGGGAACAGCCTGGGTCAATAAGTTCCGAACAAAACCCACTGCAATAGAAAAGAAAGTCTGTTCTACTACAGCATGTGTTTCTGCAACATGAATCAGCTCACAGGGGACTATGGAGAAAGGGTTTCAGTATAAATCAGAAGCTGCATTAGTTCATATGGAATTTCTTCTCAGATCAGTAATGCATTGCCTCTTTAATAATAGCAACTGAAGGCTAAGTACGCTAATGGCAATAAGCCAGGAAGGAATCAGTACTATATATTCAATCCTTCTCTTACAAGTGCTTACTGAAAGGTTAACTCTGATCTTTGTTTTAAATATATATACATGTAAATAAATAAATAAAGTAAGGTAACACTGACCAATGAGCAGAGGATACGCCTCTGGTATCAGTACATTTTGTACAGAGCTTACAATCTTCTATTTGTAACTTCGATGAAAATGTCCCTCTGCCCTTGTATACATAGACAAGTTCAACCCTTCCTTACATTGCCTTCAAGTTACCTTCAGCTTTGTCATTTTAAATAAATCCTACATTTACTGCAATGCTTATTTATAAAAAATTTCATGTCGTTTAAACTGTGCTAGCAGTTTTATTGAATTGTTATTGTTTTCATTAGTGCTCTAGTTACAAAGTTGCATTAGCCCTACTACTTTATGAATTTGCAAACTGCAATTTTCCAGAAATGTACATATAATATTATAATTAAAATGCTGTATTTCCACATACATTGAATATATAAAACACTGTCCCAGGATATTTTTTAAATATAAATTGTCTTACTACCTTATTCCCAAAGATCTAATGTATCGATGAAATGTGCCATATCATTTTGTAAACAGAATGACAAACTACAGTTTCTATTTAGCCTTAAATTCAAATTTAGTCATGCATTTCTTGAATTACACATTTCTTAAATAGAATGTTCTGATATAATAATGATAATTATCTCTAAGTTAAAACCAGACTGATACATTTTGTAAGAAAAGCAAATATTCGGTGTTGACATGAATTAAATATATACTCATGAACATTGATCAAACCAACATTAATCTTTTCAAATGAAGCAGTTATAAAATGTATAAAATAATAAGGACATTTAGAAAGCATTTTTGCTCATAAAACTAAAAAGATACTTTGAATGTCTTTTATACAGTATTACATCATGCTAAAAAAGAATTTAGCAAAAGACTTCTTCCTTTCTCAAAAAAAAAAATCATTGCTTAATGATTATTTGTTGTTAAATAACATACCACCAATCACTAAGCATTCTTTTATGTAAATGGCTCCTTCTAGCAACAAGCATTATAAAAGAAAATTTGCGTTATTTGTACATGTCAGAGATAGAGCACATAATTAACTCATTAAAAATACAGCTCAACCCAAGGAGCTATAATTTATTATATCAACCCCAATTTAGATATACTATTTTTAAATTAATTAATATAATAAATATTAATTAGTTTAATATTTACATAAGAGAATAGTGTTCTCTTTTTCACATAGTCCATGATATGCTAGCATACTTTTATAGACCCATGCAACCCTGAATTTCAAGGAGCCTTTTTTTTTCCCCCAATTACCTATTCAGATTTACTTGCTTAGAGATAGCCAGCATGTTTCTCTTGGGGAAAAAAAAAAAAACTGCACAATTGTCTGCTTATGGTGTGACCTCTTTCACTTGGGTGGGTATCCTCTCCATCACTGACTAAGTGAGAATGTAACCTTGTCAAACCAAAGGCAAAAGAATAATGAGCACACAACAGGCTAACCCAGCATGGAAAAGGTTGTTAAGGAGGTTGCAAAAAAAGTACTCTGAATGACAAAATAAAAGTAGAGTCCAAAGAGTAGGTTAATATTAAAGAAAGCACTCAAGAACATGAGAAGCATTTAATTCCCATCCTTGGATGTCTGCCATACAAAACCTCACTCAAATGTATTTATTTTATTAGTTACTAATCAGATTTAGTTAATATGTTTTCAAATGAATCCTGGTAAAACAGGCTTGAAGGAGACACATTTATGAAACGTCTATTTCCACAAAGGGCTAGCCAAAGGTTAAGTATGGACAAGCAGATCATGTTTTATGTTTACCAAACAATTATATTCTCATCCAACAAAAAAACAATCATTCCAATTAAAGAAAAAGAAATATAAATTGGAAGTCTTCACCAAACACCAGGATTTTACTAACGTTAAAACAAATGACAGTAACTGCTATATTAATTGCTACCCCGATGCACTAACTACCATCACAGGGAAGCATAGGAAAAAATTTTTATAAGTAGCTGAAACCAGAAGAAATCAGGCAAGTTCTGTTACAGGCTCCTCAGTGTGAATTTACTTTTAAAACAAACAAATCTCAAATCTAAACCATTCGAGCACATGCTGGGACTATGTATTATATCATTGCATCAGTTATGCACACTTTGACATTCTTCTTCTACTTTAAGACCGGAATGAAATTCTTGTTCCTGACCAGTCATAATACTTTAACAGAGAAACAGTGCCACCTTTTGGTCCCAAACAAAAGCCTCCAGTCTACTAATCTTCCAAACTGCCTTATTTCAGTTCAATCACTGAGACTTACATAGAAATGTCACTGAATTTCATGTCGCAATTATCAACTTCTAGAAATATTGTGTACCTACACAAACTAACAAAAATGAAGTAACATTAAGGTTACTTCCAAGATGCAAAACTTCAGAATAATCCAAACTGATACCAAATACATGTACTTTAGATCATCAATATAACTTCTAATCTACATATCATTAAAGACATTTTACCAAATTCAAGTATGTCAACCAACTGATATATTTTAGACATAAAAGGAAAATCCTTTCTTATAGCATTATTACATTTCAAAATTGATTTTTAAAAATATATTACATTTAAAATGTACCTCTTAATTTAATAATTGGCAAATGATATTAACAGCAAATTACCAGTTAAATCAGACAATTATAAATAATTTCATATACAAATATGTTTCTGATTTACTTACACCAATGACACAATGTCACCACGTTGTACTTCAAAATTCCTCATTTTCCAATGGTTTAAAAGCACCACATCAGATGATTGACTCCCCCCAGGATTCAAAGAAGGCTAAAAAATAAGGAGAAAGAGACACATCTATCATTTGTATTTTTCAATCTTCATGGTTCCTTGCACTTCATAGCTCTAGTGCAGTGCAATAAAACATTTCTAATATAGTAGCTTCCAATAAATTGCTGTTCTAAAGTAACTGTCAATGATGAGTTTTCAAAAAGACTCATCGGTATTCTTCACAGGTGAACCAGGGGAAAAATACATTACCAATATCTACTTGAAAGGAAAATGTGCTAGATATTCAAATCTTTACTAAGCTCCAGTAAAGAGGTATGAAAAGCTTTAAGAAGGATTATTTAAAAAAAAAAAAAAAAAAAAAAAGGAAGAAATGAATCAAACCTCCCAACGGAATATTCAGATGGGATCTAATTCCACAGGAGTGCACATCACTGTTCCATTTGGCAAAAAGAAGAAATAATCTCCAATCAACCAGGGAAACAGCCATATGAAGAAGAAAAGGGAGCAGAAGGAACAAGAGATGGGACAATTATGGAAGATGTGGGCACTTCCCATGCTGACCTCTCTCTTCTAGAGAGAGCAGGGAGTGAGGGTCCTGGTCCCAGTTTCAACCTAGTAAGTGACCTTCACCCTAGGATTCAGATGAGTCTAGATGTGCCTAAGGACTGATGGGGCAAAAACTGAGACACATTTGTGTAAGAATTCATCTGAAGGTCAGGAACCATCTAGGCATAAAAATTTGATTGAGGAACCACGAAGCCAACACACCTGTCACTTGGACAGGGGTGCCGAAAAAGCCAGTGAATAGCAAGTCTGAAACCTGAGGTGGGAACAGAGCAAATAAGAAGAGAATAAGAAAAACTGGGAGAGCCTTCTTGCCACTGACCCTCCAGGGTCTCTGAGAATGCCATGAAGGGAAACCACAGTCTCTGTGGCAGCAGGGAAGGTGCCAAACCGCAGCGGAGCCTCTCTGCCCTCACTGACAGGGGCAGCACAAGGAGACAGGCACAGCCAAGGGCAGGAGCCAGGAAAACTGCATGCCACACAACAGCCAGCCCCCAGAGCAGAAGTGATATGCTCTCTTTCAAAGATTCCTGGAACTATTCGTAGATTTCCACAAAGCCGATGTGGGCAAAGCTGTAGAAATTTTGTGTGGGGGCAATTACCATGATCTTATTTTTTACTCCCCAGGTTTTCTTGTGGCCAAAATATATTGGACATTTCTGAAGATCTCAAATACTCCCACGGCTTCTATCAACTCTTTTATGTGATAATGCCTAAGTATCTCTATCTTTATTTTTAAATTCTGGGCTACTCCTTTTACTTGACTATCTCATGTAAAATTCAACACAATTAAATGGAATTTGTCATTGTTTCTTACCAAGAAAGGTTTTCTTTCTTATTTTCTTACATCTTATTTATCATTTTCCCAGTCGACCAGCTTAAAATGTTGGTTATCTTTTTACTTCATATCTAACCAATCACCAAGCCAAGGAGTATTGTTCTCTTCACGAAGTCTTTCACTTATGGCCCATCTTTCCTCTTCCCTCGCCCATTAACATACTTCAAGCACCAATTGTCATATAACTCACCATGTATCTACACTAATCACTTTTACCTCCCACTCAGAAAGGAATGATTCCATTTCTTTCCAGCTATATGATTGTGAGCAAGTTACTTAATTTTATTATGCTTCCATTTCCTTACTAGTAAAGTGGTGATAATTAGTAACTTAGCTAATTAGTAATAATACACAATAATAGCCAATACTGACCAAGTGCTTACCATGTGCACTGTTCTATTAATGATAACCAGACAACTGAGTGCTTACCATGTGCAAGGCACTGTTCTAAGAGCTTTACAAATATTAACTTAGTTGGTAAGATCATTCACTTCAAGTGCATAGATAGAACAGTTCTTGACCCCTAGACAAGCTCTCAGTAATCTCTATTATTGGTAATACTACATCACAATTTTAATGACAGGTAGTTTTGCATCCTTCCTCAAGTTCCTCCTCTGGCTCCATAATAAAGAACAGAGCTGAAATAGTAGGATGAATCCAAGGGGCTTTGCTGGGCCATGTGCTAGGGAATGGAACTTTTGCTGTCACACAGTAGGGTTAGATTAAAAATTCAGCTTCCATGTGGGTTCATTCTCTCTCATTCATATTCTCTATCTCCCTCTCTGTCTTCGAGTTTAGAATCTTGTGAGTCCTTTTCCCTTATTTCTTTCGATTTTTCCTCCTATACAACTGAGGTAATAAAGGTGGCCTAGGGGGAGCCCATCTGAACCACAAAGAGAAAATCTCCTTCTCATTGAACTTTCACTGGGTTTGTTTCTTTCCCTTGCCATCAGATTAGTGAAGAACAAAAGTGATTTAGCAATTTCTGACTGTTCTTCCTTAGTCTCTTTCATCGGTGTTTTTCAAAAGTTTGTGACCACCACTTATAATGAGATATGCATTTTACACACATGCACAAACACACAATTCTGAACAAAATTTCACAAGACAGTAATTACTGATATTTTCTATTCTCTCCTAATCTGTTTTGAAAATTCGGTCTATAACCAACCATATTAAGTTCACATCCACTGTCCTGATTTTGCAACCTACTAGTAAGTTGCAATCCACATTGCTAAAATCATAGCTTTAGACAATTCTTCTTCAACCATTACCCTATGAAGGCTGCATTTTTCCAGAATTCTACCTTTAGTTCATTCATTCCTATTTTTAAATTCTTTCCCTGAAAAATCTCATCAGCATTCTCAGTTGCAAATACCACCTATACCAATGACTTCTAAATGCATAGTCCCAAAATCACTTCCTCCTCAATCCACAGCACTTCACACTACAGTACGTGCATACTGTAATGTAATTTTTGCTTACCTATCTGTCTCCACAACTAAGCAAGAAGCATTTTTTATCCATCATGGTAACCCATAGTTAGATTTATACTCCCAACACCAACTACTTCTCTGAGATACAGCTCATAGCTTTAAGTGGTTGCTGGGCATCTCATCTGATCAAGTCATTCCCCTACCTTAAAGCCTTCACTAACTTCCTAACACTACCAACATGACTGGCTTCAAGATCAAAATCAAGACACACATGATCTGCAGGACCCTATCAATCCCCACTTACCATAGTTCCTACCAGTTAAACCATAAGTAGGTTATTCACTCACACTTCCAAGGCTTCATATAAGCAAATATTTCTGCCTGAAATGTTGTCCCCTCTTTCCACCTTCTGCCATCTTGTTAACTCACACAGCAAAACAACATTTGCATCTCATGAGGCAATTTCACAGGAATTCTTTCCTAACCTTCATCTCTCCTTCTCCCCATTCCCAGCTTCAGCGTCCATTAGGTGATCAAAACTCTCAAGTTCCCCGTCACCAAGCTGTGATCATTTCTATCACAGCATATTTAAATGTGTTTTGTAATTATTGCCTTGTCTCTCTTTCCAAGAGTCTGTAAGCCTTTTGAGAATATGTTGTTTCTTATGTCTCTGTTCTTGACACCTAGGCACATAGGGTGATTAATAATTTTCAGGGGAGGGCGCCTGGGTGGCTCAGTTGGTTAAGCAACTGCCTTCGGCTCGGGTCATGATCCAGGGTCCTGGGATCGAGTCCCGCATCGGGCTCCCTGCTCTGCGGGGAGCCTGCTTCTCCCTCTCCCACTCCCCCTGCTTGTGTTCCCTCTCTCGCTGTGTCTCTCTCTGTCAAATAAATAAATAAAATCCTAAAATAAATAAATAAATAATAATTTTCAGGGGAAAGAATGAAAAATATCAATTATTGAAATTCCCAAAAACTTCCCAAATTAACATGCCCAGAAGAGAGATCATATTCCACTCCAGCTCCCAATTCTATTTCTGTATTCCCCTCCTTACTTAATAGTATCACCATTCACCCTGCTCCGCAGACTAAAATACTCTTGCGTCAGCCCCATTTTCTTACTCTCCCTTACTCTCATCATCCGACTGTTCCTCTGCCCATATCTTTCCCCTACTTGGAAAATTCTACTTATCTCTCAAAGCACAGCTTGGATGGTGACTTCTGTGTGAAGCCTTAAACAAACAAACAAACAAACACCTGCAGTTTCCTTGTAGAAATTAGGAAATTACATCCTGGTGCTCCAAGCCCAAAGACAAAAGAATCCCCATGGACTCAAATCTTGACACTTGGATTCATCTTTCCCTTCGAGGATTACTCATCAACCAGCTTTTCTTTTTTTTTTTTTTAAGATTTTATTCATTTCACAGAGAGAGCACAAGCAGAGGGAGAGGGAGAAGCAAGCTCCCTGCTGAGCAAGGAGCCCGATGTGGGGCTCGATCCCAGGACCCTGGGATCATGACCTGAGTGAAGGCAGACGCGTAACCGACTGAGCCACCCAGGCGTCCCTCAACCAGCTTTTCTAACTCCAATTGTTAGAACCAAAAGGTAATGAGTTGTAAACAAAAGATTTATGTAGGGAAAAAAATCCCAGAAAGAAGCATGTCTAATTTCTAACAATAAAATATTAGGATCATCAGTCAACACATAGAAGATCTCACTTGATTTTATAAAGGAAACAACAGAGTTTTCTTTTACCTTTCCTCTCCTCTACAAGGTTACATTTAATCATTCCCCCATCTGTGCTCCCTTAGCTATTTAGGTTAACTTCAATGATACTTCTTAAAACCTTGTTATAGGTACCTGCCTACACATATAACTTTTTCACTAAAATGTAAGCTTTTCGGCTACAGAAATCATGTCTTATCCATGTTTGTATGCCCAGAAGAAGGGCTGGAAAATAGTATTTCTATACTTTAAAGTTTAAAATATTAAAGGTTTTTAAAAGCATTTTTAAATAAGATGGTTCCTAGGCAATGTACATTATCTAAACAATGTATACATTTCTTTCAGTAAAAACATATTCTAGGTAATCTAGTAAGAAATCTTTTGTGCTGCATCAAGTTAGGCAATTTAAACACTAGGAATAAAGTTGAACAGTGCTTTATTATTATGCATAATGAAATAATGCTAACGTAGTATTCATTATGTGAAATAGAATAAAACAGAATAAAATTTTTTCTTTACTGTTCATTTATGAGTAAGAAAAATTTTCTTAAATTGGGAAACTGTTCTACAGGACTATAACAACCATAGCTCTTTGTACTTCAATTTAAAAACTTATTAAAAAGAAAAAAGCGCTTTAGTTCCTGACTTTCCTAAAACAACTTTGAGAAGAAAAATAATGCACTAACTTCAAAATGAAAAATTTATATGAAAATGAAGAAAATTTCATTCAAATAATGTTATTTCAGAAAAATTAGTAAGTCATGTTATTACTTAGAAATTTTACATCTCACATTGCCTTGCGGGAATGGCAGTTTATGCTTCAGACAGAGCAAGTAATCTTTTCAAATCAAAGAAGTTATACACATGAAATCGAAATTAAAAGTCATAAACTTTCAGAGACTCATGTAACCGGAGTCTATATTTTCTTGTCATATTGTTACTACCTTAAATCTAGATTCACCAAGACAACAACAAAATTATAACCAACTCAAGACAATCAACTTTGGAAGTAAGAAACCTCAGAGAATATTTAATCTAGGAGTTTCCACCTCCATTTCAAAATGTGTGACTGTGTTAGATGTTCCTCCTAGTAGTCAAGGAGATTTCCAATAGTAAGGGGGAAAACACTGATAATCATTGGGATTACAAACCCCACAGCTGTTCTGCCCACTTTTTCTTCAGTGACTTTCATCTTCAAACTCAATCTATTTGTGGGCTTCTACCATCGAGCATTAAGGCTAAAAATCAACAACTTACCCAAAACCAGACAAAGACCCCACCAAAAAGAAGAATCACAGACCAATATCCCTGATGAACATGGATATAAAAATTCTCACCAAAATATTAGCCAATAGGATCCAACAGTACATTAAAAGTATTATTCACCATGACCAAGTGGGATTTATTACTGAGCTGCAAGGGTGGTTCAATATCCGCTAATCAATCAGTGTGCTACACTACATTAATAAAAGAAAGGACAAGAACCATGTGATCCTCTCAAAAGATGCAGAAAAAGCATTTAACAAAGTACAGCATCCTTTCTTGATTAAAACTCTTCATGGTGTAGGGATAGAGGGTACATACCTCAATATCATAAAAGCCATATATGAAAAGCCACAGCAAATATTCTCAATGGGGAAAAACTGAGAGCTTTTCTCCTAAGATCAGGAACACAGCAGGCATGTCTACTATCACCACTGCTGTTCAACATAATACTAGAATTCCTAGCCTCAGCAATCAGACAACAAAAAGAAATAAAAAGCATCTGAATCAGCAGGGAAGAAGCCAAAATCTCACTCTTTGCAAATGACCTGATACTCTATGTGGAAAATCCAAAAGACTCCACCTCAAAATTATTAGAACTCATACAGGAATTCAGCAAAGTGGCAGGATATAAAATCAATGCACAGAAATCCATTGCATTTCTATACACTAACAATGAGACAGAAGAAAGAGAAATTAAGGAGTCGATCGCATTTACAATTGCACCAAAACCATAAGATACCCAGGAATAAACCTAACCAAAGAGGCAAAGCATCTATACATGGAAAACTATAGAATGCTCATAAAAGAAATTGAGGAAGACACAAAGAAATGGAAAAACATTCCATGCTCATGGATTGGAAGAAGAGATATTGTTAAAATGTCTATGCTACCTAGAGCAATCTATACATTCAATGCAATCCCTATCAAAATACCATCAACTTTTTTCACTGAGCTGGAACAAATAATCCTAAAATTTGCATGGAACCAGAAAAGACCCCAAATAGCCAAAGGAACATTGAAAAGGAAAACCAAAGCTGGTAGCATCACAATTCTGGATTTCAAGCTCTATTACAAAACTGTAATCATCAAGACAGTATGGTACTATCACAAAAACAGACACATAGATCAATGGAACACAATAGAGAACCCAGAAAGGGACCCTCCATTCTATGGTCAACTAATCTTCAAAAAAGCAGGAAAGAATATCCAACGGGAAAAAGACAGTCTCTACACAAATGGTGTTGGGAAAATTGGACAGCCACATGCAGAAGAATCAAACTGGACCACTTTCCTATACCATATACAAAAATAGACTCAAAATGGATGAAAGACCTAAATGTGAGATAGGAATCCATCAAAATCTGAGAGGAAAACACAGGGAGCAACCTCTGTGACCTCGACCACAGCAATTTCTTGCTATACACATCTCCAAAGGCAAGGGAAACAAAGGCAAAAATGAACTCTTGGGACTTCATCAAGATAAAAAGCTTTTGCACAGCAAAGGAAACAGTCAATAAAATGAAAAGGCAACCCACAGAATGGGAGAAGATATTTGCAAATGTTTTATCAGATAAAAGGCCAGTATCCAAAATCTATAAAGAACTTATCAATCTCAACACCCAAAGAACAAATAATCCAATCAAGAAATGGGCAGAAGACATGAACAGACATTTCTGCAAAGAAGACATCCAAATGGCCAACAGACACATGAAAAAATGCTCAACATCACTCGGCATCAAGGAAATACAAATCAAAACCACAATGAGATACCACCTCACACCAGTCAGAATGGCTAAAATTAACAAGTCAGGAAACAACAGATGTTGGCAAGGATGCAGAGAAAGGGGAACCCTCTTACACTTTTGGTGGGAATGCAAGCTGGTGCAGCCACTCGAAAACAGCATGGAGGTTCCTGAAGAAGTTGAAAATAGAGCTACCCTATCACCCAGCAATTACACTACCAGTTATTTACTCCAAAGATACAAATGTAGTGAACCAAAGGGGCACCTGCACCCCAATATTTATAGCAGCAGTGTCCACAATAGCCAAACTATGGAAAGAACCCAGATGTCCATCTACAGATGAATGGATAAAGAAGAGGTGGTGTATATATATATAAATATATGAATATATATATATAATACTACTATATATAGTATGTGTGTGTGTGTGTGTGTGTGTATATATGTGAATACTACTCAGCCATCAAAAAAATGAAATCTTGCCATTTGCAATTATGTGGATGGAACTAGAGGGTACTAGGCTAAGCGAAATAAGTCAATCAGAGAAAGATAATTATCATATGATCTCACTAGTATGTGGAATTTAAGAAACAAAACAGAGGATCATAGGGGAAGGGAGGGAAAAATAAAACAAGATGAAATCAGAGAGGGAGACAAACCATAAGAGACTCTTAATCGTAGGAAACAGACTGAGGGTTGCTTTACGGGAAGGGGGTAACTGGGTAATGGACATTAAGGAGGGCATGCGATGTGATGAGCACTGGGTATTATATAAGACTGATGAATCACTGAACTCCATCTCTAAAACTAATAATACACTGCATGTTAATTAATTGAATTTAAATTTTAAAAAATCAACAACTTAGAGGTCTTTTGGATAGCCCTTGCTCCAAAGACAGAGAACTGTGGTCACATCTTGGCACCATTTCCTTACTAGCCAGATTCCTTAAACAAATCATTTAACTTCTCTAAGCCTCATTCCCACATCTATAAAATGGGGATTGCAGTACCACCTACGTCACAGGGTTGCTCTGAGAAATAAAGAGAGGGTCCACAAAGTGTTAACACCGTGCATGATACAGAGTAAATAGTCAACAATTAAGATGATAAAGAGGATGCTAGCAACAACAGAACAAAAGGAAGCAAAATCAAGTATTCTTTCTGTAAGATTCAAGATAAGAATAAGCTTTTACATATTGCTCTGAATGTTTTTCCTTTTATATACTAAACTGGAAGTCTTTAGGCTGAAAATTCTACCTCTTATTTCTAAATGCTTGGTAGATTGTTTCTTCATTTCTTTTAAGAAGGTAAAGTTAACATACTTTTTTTTTTTTTTTTTAGAGAAAGAGAGATGGGGGGGAAGGGCAGAGGAAGAGAGAGAGAGAACCTTAAGCAGGCTCCATGCCCGGCGTGCAGCCTGACCTGGACCTCAGTCTCACAACCCTGATATCACAACCTGAGCTGAAATCAAGAATCAGAAGCCTAACCAACCGAGTCACCCAGGTGCTCCAAGTCAAGATACTTTTATTTTGGATCTCAATTGTTCTGCTTTTAGGAATTAATCTTCCCAAAATTTAATATGCACAACCATTTAGTTAAAAATATTTTCTATAAAAACATTATGTCTATTATGTTTTAAATTACCATTTTTAACATACACACATATACATACATATATAAAAAGACAGTCATCAAAAATCTGTGTAAGCCCTGAATGAACTGTCTTTATTCAGGAACATTAAACTTTTGGCTTCTTAAAAAAAAAAAATACAAGTCGTTAGCTCTGATTGATGAGATTATGGTTTCCTTTTCTTTCCTTTTTTGGGGGGGGGGATTCTTGTAACATTAAAAAAGGTTATGGTATGATTTCCTCTAACCTGGGTATTATATCATTCACTCTAAGAAAGACAACATAAGTCAGCAGATTTCAGCAGATGTTAATAAATTATGCTAAGCCTAGAAATAGCAGATTTCAAACCTGCTTTTGGAACAAGTACAACACAGCAGTTGGGCTTTAATGCTATCTCTGATCAAAGACTATGCTGAAGGATTTTTATTCCTCCTACAAACAAATATTATTGTCAAGGTACCCTAAATTCTCAGCTTGCATCTAAGTTCAAACCAAATGACAGTTTTGGGGGAATTTATGTCTTGGTTTAGAAAAATAAAACTCCCCTAGAGAACTGAACAGAGACATGATGGATTTCTTACCTTGTAAAATTTAGCCACAGCCATCAATCAGTAAATGATATTATTCTGATTTTGATTTTTTCCTATAAATTTCTTATTCATGTTTTCACACATTCATTTTTTAATTAAAAAAAAAAGTTCCCAACCTATAATTCACTACCTATCAGTTACCAACAGAGCCTGGTTTTAACCTCACTTCTCTGGGCACAGTGCTTTCAACCCCTTCAGGCCTATAAAGAGCACCACCCACCCTGGCAATATACAATCTAAGAATGTTTGAATATTAAATATTGTGCCTTTCCAGGAAAGAATGTCCAATGGAAAAAAGACAGTCTCTTCAACAAATGGTGTTGGGAAAACTGGACAGCCACATGCAGAAGAATGAAACTGGACCATTGCCTTACACCACACACAAAAATAGACTCAAAATGGATGAAAGAATTAAATGTAAGACAGGAATCCATCAAGGACACAGGCAGCAACTTCTTCCTAGAAACATCGCCAAAGGCACGGGAAGCAAGGGCACAAATGAACTGTTGGGACTTCATCAAGATAAAAAGCTTTTGCACAGCAAAGGAAACAGTTAACAAAACCAAAAGACAACCGACAGAATGGGAGAAGATATTTACAAATGACATCAGATAAAGGGCTAGTATCTAAAATCTATAAAGATTTGGGGCATGTGCACCCCAATGTTTATAGTAGCAATGTCCACAATAGCCAAACTATGGAAAGACCCAAGATGTCCATTGACAGATGAATGGATAAAGAAGATGTGGTATATATACACAATGGAATATTATGCAGCCATCAAAAAATGAAATCTTGCCATTTGCAATGACATAGATGGAACTAGAGGATATTATGCTAAGTGAAATAAGTCAATCAGAGAAAGACAAGTATCATATGATCTCACAGATATGAGGAATTTGAGAAACAAGACAGAGGATCATAGGGGAAGGGAGGGAAAAGTGAAACAAGACAAAATCAGAGAGGGAGACAAACCATAAGAGACTCTTAATCTCAGGAAACAAACTGAGGGTTGCTGGAGTGGAAGGGGGTGGGATGGATGGGGTGGCTGGGTGATGGACATTGGGGAAGGTATGTGCTATGGTGAGTGCTGTGAATTGTGTAAGACTGATGAATCACAGACCTGTACCCCTGAAACAAATAATGCATTATATGTTAATTTAAAAAAAGAAGAGAAAAAATAATCTATAGTCTGACCTGATATCACTCAGGCAACTACAACCATAGAGATACTAGTGGTCCCAGAGGACAAGCTCCACTGTGCAAGCATCTAACAAGCCTCTGTTTGCATGTTGTTTGCTATAATTCCACTGGCCAAAGGGATTAATGTGGCCAAGCCAAGAGTCAAGGTAGGGGACTACACAGAGCTTGGGAACCAAGAGGCATGACTCATAGGAGTTGGTGGTGGAAAAGAGGACATTAATGTAACAATGTGCCACAGTCCTTTTGCAAAAGGACTAAAGTCCATGGTTGAGGATCCTAGGGTGCAATTCAAGTGCAATTCATCTTGAATCAGAGGCTTACGAAGTAAAAAAGACAAGTTATCTGTCCCCAAACACCCAACATGCAAAAGAAAGACAGGAACAGGATAACCACAATAGATTTTTGAAGAAGAATAGGAGAAACACAGAAGTCATTTGTCCATCATAAGTCTACTATCCACCAGCAGATGTCAGGGCCTCCTACTCCAGGGACATGAATATTCTTTCATTCGGACCCACTTCATTCTCTGGGATGGTTCCCTAATCTATTGTTGTCCATGGCTCTTTGCTCTGCTCTATGGGCTTTTGACTCCAAAAAGAAATGCTTCTGGGGGCACCTGGATGGTTCAGTCGGTTAAGCGTCTGCCTTCTGCTCAGGTCATGATCTCAAGGTCCTGTGACTGAGCCCCGTGTCAGGCTCCCTGCTCAGCGGGGAGTCTGCTTTTCCCTCTCCCTCTATGCCTCCCCCTGCTAGTGCTCTCTCTCTCAAATAAATAAATAAAATCTTAAAAAAAAAAAAATGCTTCTGTTCATAGTAAGCTGGGGCCCAGAGGCCTCTTTTTAAACTGACCATCCCTTTTATTTTTCTTTCTCATTATTTCTTTAAATTTTAATTACAGTACAGTTAACACACAGTGTTATATTAGTTTCAGGTGTTCAATACAGTGATTTAACAATTCTATACATTACTCTGTGCTCATCATGATGGGTGTATTTTTAATCCCCATCACCTATTTCACCCATCCCCCCACCCATTTCCCCTCTGGTAACCATCAGTTTGTTCTATATAGTTAAGGGTCTGTTCTTTGGTTTATCTCTTTTTTTCCTTTATTCATTTGTTTTGTTTCTTAAATTTCACATGAGTGAATTCATGTGGTATTTGTGTTTCTCTGACTGACTTATTTTGCTTAGCATACTCTCTAGCTCCATCCATGTCATTGCAAATGTCAAGATTTCATTCTTTTTTATGGCTGAATAATATTCCAGGGTGTGTGTGTGTGTGTGTGTGTGTGTGTGTGTGTGTGTACCAGTTCTTTATCCATTCATTTATTGATAGACACTTGGGCTGCTTCCATAATTTAGCTATTGTAAATAATGCTGCAATAAACTTTGGGTTCCTATATTTTTTTGAGTTAGTGTTTTTGTATTCTTTGGGTAGATACCCAATAGTGCAATTGCTGAATCATATGATAATTCTATTTTTAAATTTTTGAGGAACCTCCATACTGTCTTCCAGAGTGGCTGCACCAGTTTGCATTCCTACCAACAATGCATAACGGTTCCTTTTCTTCCACAACACTCACATTGTCTCTTGTGCTTTTGATTTAAGCCACTCTAACAGGTGTGAGGTAATAGCTCATTGTGGTTTTGTTTTGCATTTCCCTGATGATGAGTGATGTTGAGTATGTTTTCATGTGTCTGTTGACCATCTGTATGTCTTCTTTGGAGAAATGTCTGTTCATGTCTTCTGCCCATTTTTTAATTGGATTGTGGGGGTTTTGCCTCCTTTGTTGAAGATTAATTGACCATATAATTGTGGGTTTGCTTCTGGGCTTTCTATTCTGTTCCATTGATCTATGTGTCTATTTTTGGGCCAGTACCATACTGTCTTGATTACTACAGCTTTGTAATACAACTTGAAATCTAGAATTCTGATAACTTCAGCTTTGTTTTTCCTTTTCAAGATTGCCATGGCTATTCAGGGTCTTCTGTGATTCCATACAAATTTTGACCATCCCTTTAAGTATACACCAATTCAAGTCCCTTAAAACCCTTTTGACTTCCTATTCATCTAATTAATGTGCACTCCATTCCCCATAAAACTATATTAATAACTCTTTGCAAACTAGAGCTCTTTCTACTTTGTGTCAGGCTGCTGTGACACAAAGACCTTAATATTCCTACACAATTATAATCTCTTCTGTCTGGCTAAAAGGATCTACTAAGTCACACCTTAAATCTTTTTGAGGTCTTACCAAAGAGTCTTCCAGTCAAGATTTGATATCTACCCAGGCGCCTGGATGGCTCAGTTGGTTAAGTGACTGCCTTTGGCTCAGGTCATGATCCTGGAGTCCCAGGATCGAGTCCCACATCAGGCTCCCTGCTTGGCAGGGAGTCTGCTTCTCCCTCTGACCCTCCCCCCTCTCATGCTCTCTCTGTCTCTCTCTCATTCTCTCTCTCAAATAAATAAATAAAATCTTTAAAAAAAAAAAAAAAGATTTGATATCTACCCTAGGCTACTTCTTACTTTGAGAATCTTTTGCCTGCCAGAGACTGCTGAAGAAATATTTTTATTTTTTAAAACAGAAATTACTGGACACCTTGTATTTCCTCTAAGTTCTGCCTTAAGTTCATTTCCCTCTTCCTATACCCTATACAAAGCTGTAAGAAGCCAACTGACAATGTCAATATTCTGCTGGAAATCTCCTTAGCCAGATCCATGAATTTGTTAGGTACACCCTCTATATCCCAAGCTCCTGCAGGTGACAGCTTCTCAAACTGTTCTAGTACCATGAAACATGGTCACCACTATTCCAGTCTCCAAATAACAGTTTTCTCACCACCTTTGAGGCTTCTAGTAATAGTTGTCTATCATTTGTCCAACTTTTACCAACAATGCCCTACCATTTTTCCAGCCCTCCACTGCCATCCAGTCCCAAAACCAATGCCATCTATTTTAGAATTTTGTTTTGGCAGCATCTCACTAATAATTTGTGTTACCTATTGTTTCATAACAAACCACTCCAAAACTATGAGTCTTAAAAGAACAACCATTTATTTGCTCATAATTTGGCAACATAGGTTTCACTCAGAGGGGTAGATCCTCTGCCAATCTCTCTGAGGCGATTCATGTGGCTGCAGTCACCTGTGATTCAAAAAGTGATGGAAAAGCCAAGATGGCTCTACTCACACATCAAGCACTTAACTGGGGCTCCTTGGCCAGGATGCGTCACTTGTCCTCCAGTGTCCCCTCTAGCAGGACAGCCTGAGTTTCTTGCATGTTCCCAGTTCACAAGCACTGACCAAGTTCCTACTTGAGTAACATTTGTTGATGACCAATTGGCTAAAGCAAGTCAATTGGCTAGATTCAATGTGGGAGGAAATGTGATTCATTGAGGAGCCATTACTGTAAAAATCTATACACTTCCCATGCTATGTGAATGAGCCATTCTCTCAGCTGACACTCTATGCTTCTTGTTGGTCATTTTAAAAACTATAGATGGGGTGCCCAGGTGGCTCAGTCAATTAAGCATCTGCCTTCAGCTCAGGTCATGATCTCAGGATCCTGGGATCAAGCCCGACATCAGGCTCCCTGCTCAGTGGTGTGTCTGCTTCTGTCTCTTCTTCTGACCACCCCCCACCCCTGCTCATGCACTCTCTCTCTTTCTCTCTCTGTCTCAAATAAATAATAAAATATTTTTAAAAATAAATAAAAACTACAAAAGTGAAAAATCATTTATATTGTAAAAAAAGAAAGATTAGCAGGCAAAAAAAAAGCTAAACAAAACATTAAAAGATAAACACTCTAAAGCTATAAAGTATAGAATACACACTTAAAAGTTAAAAATATAGTAACAAGATAATATAAAATTAAAACTAGAAAGAAATAAAAACAAAGTTTACAACTAGTAAGAAAAATCAAAAATGAAAATTACAAATTGATATAACCACTGATACAAGGGATTAGAAGCAATAAGCTAAAACTAGTATAAATATATGATGAATAGTTTAATAGACAAATGAAGAGCGAAAATCTATTTTCTTAATATTTTATTTATTTGAGAGCGAGAAAGTGTGTGAAAGAGAAAGAACATGAGCGGTGGAGAGGGACAGAGGGAGAGGGAGAAGCAGACTCCCCACTGAGCAGGGAGCCTGACGCAGGGCTTAGATCCCAGGCCCTGGGACCACGACCCAAGCCGAAGGCAGACATCTAACTGACTGAGCCACCCAGGCGCCACACGAAAATACATTTTTAAAAGGTACTAAAAGTTAGAATTCAAGGGACACCTGAATGGCTCAGTTGGTTAAGCGTCTGTCTGCCTTCAGCTCAGGTCATGATCCCAGCATCCTGGAATCGAGTCCCACATCAGGCTCCTTACTCAGTGGGGAGCCTGCTTCTCCCTCTGCCTGCTGATCCCCCTGCTTGTACACACTCTCTCTCTATCTCTCTGGCAAATAAATAAATAAAATCTTCTTTAAAAAAGCATTTAAAAAAGAAAAGAATTCAAAAGCTTAGCAAACCAAGACAATCAGGAGTTCTGAAGCAAAAACAGTTGCCATGTCTGGCAAATGCCCCAATAACTTGCCCTACCCAAGAGTTGGGGCTCTCTACAACAAAAGGTTTCTCAAACACATTTTTTTATTAAAGCATCATTGAGACGTAACATTATATTAGTTTCAGATGTATAACAACACAGTGATTCAACACTTGTACACATTGCAAAATGACCACCCCTGTAAGTCTAGTTACCATCCATCACCATACATAGTCATGAAATCTTTTTTTCAAACTTGAGTATTTACAGAGCTTGTCAAAATGCAGATTCCAAGGTCCTAGTAATAATTCCATTTTCATAGAACTGGGTTAGGGCTCAGGAACCTCCATGAATAAGGCACCCCTGGTGGTATTAATAAAAGCCTAAGGATGACAGTAACTGTCAAAGGGCTTTCTCAGACCACGGGCCTCCTTATCCTTCTCATTGCACTTACTGGTTGGAGCCCTTAGGACAAGCCCACATTTAAAGTTTCAGACTCAAAAGCTAACATCCTCCATTCCATTAGCTATAGCTCAATTTGAGCAGCTTCACCCTTTCAAGCCTCCCTCCAGCAATAAAGCAGCATTTTTCAAATTACAGGTCATGACCAATGAGTGAGTCAGAATCAATTTAATGGGATGCAACCAGAATAGAAAATATCAGAGGGCACTGCACATAATGATGGTAATTACAATTTTAGTATTGTTACATGAAACTTCTGTTTCAGTTGTGTGTGTATATGTACAATGAAAAACTATATTACTTAATGAGTCATAAGCAAAAAGGTTTGAAAACCTCTGCCATAAAGAATACAATGGATTCATCAAGAAGCTAAAAAGTTTTCAGGTGAAGAGTGCAGAAACACCCTCAAAATCAAAGAAAAAAATTTTAATGATGATAATTTCATTTCATCATATTTCTGTACGGTTTAATTATTCAGGCACTTCAATGCTTCAAAGAACAAATTTAATATGCATTTATTCAGCAACCCTCTGAATGGGTAGGTGAGAGGAATATGGTCCTTTTCTTTTAGAAGCTTACAAAGTAGAGTTAGCATTAACCATGAAATAAATAGAAGACAAGAGGACAATACAAAACATTTATACTTATGAGTTAAATTTACACTGCTGTAGGATTTCAAATAAGTGAATGATGGAATGAGGGAAAGTTTCATGAAGAAGGTAGGACTTGAGTTTAGCCTTAAAGGGAGCACAAGATAAGAAAAAGCAGAAAGGAAAAGGTATAGTAGTAAGTATTTTTACATAGCCAAATGAGGCTAACTGCCTATAAAAAAGAATCTCAAACACTTGGTGTATAATACCATAGTGAGTAGATTTACTATACCCAGTCATTCAGAAACCCAGGTTCTTTTCTATTTTATAGATCCACCACCTCCTGTGGCCCCAGAGTCAGACCAAGCCTGCAAATGGCAACTTACTTTTCATCCTCTTTCCACTGGCCAGAACTCAGTCCCACTTTACTACTAGGGAAGGCAAATCATATAGCCTAGGACCAAAATGGAGTACCTCTATTCATTGCTAGTCCTTTCTCTTACAACTAAAATATCCCAAACATAAGACAAAGAACAAATGGAGATGACTCTAAAAGGTGGAAAGAAGACGGACTGGAGGCTAGGGACATTAGGACTTGAGGAACGACATGGTGGCAAGTTCCCTGGGTTTTCTTTTTGCTTCTCATATATTCTAGATAACACACTGGAGAAGCCTGCAACCAGGAGCTACCAACAGGCAGAACAAAAAAGCGAAGAAAAGCCTACTTTCCAGCCATAGGGCCAGGAAAAGTGCCTAAGTGGAAGAGAAAACATTTTTATAATACCCATCTTAATCCAGCCAAACACCAAAGGAAACTCTGCCCCAACACCAGAGTGTTAATGGGCTGAACAGGGAACTGAGGTTCCAGCCACACACAGCACCAGTGAACTGGGTTCTTTCCCTTCACTTCCCCCAGTCCTGTAACAAGAGGAAGAATGAAAACACACACTATCAGCTACCCCAGGGTCAGTTTGGCAATTTCTTAAAAATGAAACATAAATGTACCATACAACTTAACAATTCCACTCCTAGCAGCATTATTCATGATAATGAAAATGTGGAAACAACCTAAATGTTCATCAACTGGTAAGCAGAAACAAAATGGGGGGAAAAATCCATACAGTGGAATTCTTTTTGGTAATAAAAAAAAAAAATACTGATCTTTGGTACAACATGGATAAACCTCAAAACACATTATGGTAAGTCAAAGAAGTAAGACATAAAAGACCACATATTGAATGGTTCTAGTTGCAGAGAATGCCCAGAAAAAGCATAAGTTAAATTAAGAATTAACTTTAAATAGACATGAGGGGGGCGCCTGGGTGGCTCAGTCGGTTGAGTGACTGCCTTCAGCTCGGGTCATGATCCCAGGGTCCTGGGATCGAGTCCCACGTCAGGCTCCCTGCTCTGCGGGGAGCCTGCTTCTCCCTCTCCCACTCCCCCTGCTTGTGTTCCCTCTCTCGCTGTGTCTCTCTCTGTCAAATAAATAAAATCTTTAAAAAAAAAAAAATAGACATGAGGGATCATTTTGGGGGGTTGGAAATATTTTAAAAGATGATGATTATACAACTCCATAAATTTATTTAAAATTACTAAATCATTCACCATGGATAAATTCAATGGTATATAAGTTATCCCTCAATAAAACTGTTTTTTAAAAAGTAGACAGAATAGTATAATAAACTACCACGTTACCCATCATCTAGGGCCTACAATTATGAACTCATGGCCAGTCTTGTTTCATCTATAACACAACTCCACTCTTCCTCCTCCCATATTACTATAAAGTAAATCTCAGATATTATACATTTCACTGCAAATTTTATGTGTGAATACTAAAGATTTTTCAAACTAAACACAATATAATTTTTATACCTTAAAAAATACATTAAAGGGCGCCTGGGTGGCTCAGTTGGTTAAGCGACTGCCTTCGGCTCAGGTCATGATCCTGGAGTCCCGGGATCGAGTCCCGCATCGGGCTCCCTGCTCGGCAGGGCGTCTGCTTCTCCCTCTGCCCTCTTCCCTCTCGTGCTCTCTGTCTCTCATTCTCTCTCTCTCAAATAAATAAATAAAATCTTTAAAAAAAAAATACATTAAAGCACAAGTGATAAAATGGTACTTTCACCATTTTAAATAATCTTTCATTGTTTTCTCATATTTTAAGTTTTGTCTTTTATTTCTTTAAACATACCACACTTAACAGCTGATAGTTCTAATACCTAGTCTTTATGGTCTCTGTCAAGGGATCTAACAGACTCTCACTTATAATAGTGCTCATTTCCTTATGTGATATTTTTACTGTGAGATCCTGTTCATCAAACTTTGTATGTGCCCAGGAGGATCGGTGATAGCTCCCACCAGGTGCCTGAGGCGGTCCTAAACCCGAGTCCAAAGTGAATGAAAATCTCATCTTAGGCTGTTTCAATTGCAGTGAAGGTGAATTCAAACTTCAGTCCCACATTAGGGCTTTTCTCCTCTACTCAGAGCCTAGAAAATTTTTCTTGCAGAACAGATTTGGTTTTAGTGTATGCGTTCCCTAAAGATGTGTCTCTTCCATGGTCCTGAATTTATTCAGAATTTCTGTTCTACCTCCCTACCCTATATGAGCCCAGGGCCTTGTCTTCTGATCCCCATGTGGCTATTAAAACCAAAAACTCTGAGTTACCAGGAATTGACAAATGTCCACAGGACAGCTACAGGCTTTAAAGCATACTTACTACTCTGGAAATGTATTCCCCCTTATTTGTGGTCTCAGATCATTTCCCTCACCTCCCTGCAAGGTCACTATGCATTTTTAAAGATTTTTCATGTTTTATTTATACTTTTTTATGAGTTTTGCATTGGGAATATTTTCTAGATATCTACTCTGCTGTATTTCCAGAAAGTGAAATCTAATTCCTTCTTTTAAGAAGTCGAATAAAGTTTATAATCTTCAGTTTAGAATAGGGCATTTTCCATCAACCTGAGTTTCAAAGTTTGAAATCTTTCATCTACCATAACATTAATTTCTATCTTTGTTTAAAATCCAAATGTACTACAGAACCACCCCAAAATTAAATAACTTACCAATTACACCACTGCATAAACAAAAATAAAATGGAACAAAATATCTCTGTGAGCAGTATTATAGGGAGGCATTACACAATAGTGATAAAGCATGACTTTTATGAGTTATCATTTAGTAAAATGGAAAGCATTACCAGAGTTAGTTGGAGTCAGTTCTGAAACTTGATGGCTGTGTGAGCTTAGGTAAATTATCTCAAATGTTTGGCCTCTGTTATTTTAAATGTACAGTTTAGAACTCGTCAATATACCTTAATGTATCAAAAGTTCTAGCCATGGGAATCTGAATAAAGTATTAAATTTAAAATTATGTAAAAGAGATTCTGATTCGGGTGGAAAGATGGTGGAGGAGTAGGGGACCCTATTTCAACTGGTCCCCTGAATTGAGCTGGTTATCTACCAGACCACTCTGAGCACCCACAAAACCAGCCTGAGATGTAAGAAGATCTAGATCTCTACAAACAGAATATCGCAGGCGATTGGTTTTGAGGTACAAAGTGGGGAGCCGTGATTCCATGGGCAGATATCAGAGGATAAACGGCAGCAGGAGGGTGCCTGGATGTGGGGATCCTACACCGCCGGTGAGTGACAGCCTCGCACGCTGCAGTTGGGGCACAGACTCGCAGACCAGTAGCGGCGGGGAAAGGACTTTAGGGCAGACCCCAGGACGGAAACCCGGAGCGGTGGGGTCGCGTGCCTATGAACTGGGAGCAGCTGGTGGTTTTAGAAGCACAAAGGGCAGAGACAGGCCCCGACCTGGAGGCAGGATTGGGGGCGCTGCAGAGGGGCGCACAACCCAGGATGCTGCAGTTTATAGCAGCACGGACAGAAACGGAGACAGTGTGGCCTGGAGAGCTCACTGAAAAACAGACTGCGATCTCTCTGCTCTGAGGCAGAGGGTTGGAAATGGTCTCTTCTGCTTTGACTCCCAGAAGAGACACAGAAAGCCACCAGGGAAAGCTGCCAGAGAACAAAAGCCCCAAAGACTGATTCCCGCTGAGCCCATCCCCCACCATAGGGGGGCAGGGCAACACCACCAGAACAGGGTTGCCTGAGTAACAGCGCAGCAGGCCCCTCCCCCAGAAGACAGGCTGGGAAAACAAGAGGCCAGCAACCCTAAGGTCCCAAGAAAACAGGTGCATCTTGCTTGGGTTCTGGTCAATAATTTGGACTCTATACATTCCCTCAAATACCCATCAACAGAATGACTAGGAGGAGGAGCCCCCAAAATAGAAAAGACTCAAGATTATGACTTATGCTGCAGATTTACAAATGGATGCAGATATAACCAAGATGTCGGAGATGGAATTCAGGCTAGCAATTGTGAAGACAATGGCTAGAATGGAGAAATCAATTAATGGCAACATAGAGTCTCTAAGGGCAGAAATAAAAGGTGAATTGGCAGAACTTAAAAATGCTATCAATGAGATCTAATCCAATCTAGATAATCTAACAGCTAGGGTAACTGAGGCAGAAGAGCGAATAAGCGACCTGGAAGACAATATAATAGATAAAAAGGGAAAAGAGGAGGCCAGGGAAAAACAACTCAGAATCTATGAAAATAGAATCAGAGAAATAAGTGACACCATGAGGCATTCCAATGTCAGAATAATTGGAATCCCGGAGGGAGTGGAGAGAGAGAGAAGGACTAGAAGATGTATTTGAGCAAATAGTAGCTGAGGACGTACCTAATCTGGGGAATGAAACAAACATTCGAGTCCTAGAGGCAGAGAGGACCCCTCCCAAGATCAAGGAAAACAGGCCAACACCTTGGCATGTAACAGTAAAACTTGCAAATCTTAGAACCAAGGAAACCATCTTAAGGGCAGTTACGGGGAAGAGATTTCTTATGTACAGAGGGAGGAACATCAGAATAACGTCAGACCTATCCACAGAGACCTGGCAAGCCAGAAAGGCCTGGCAAGACATATTCAGGGTACTAAATGAGAAGAACATGCAGCCAAGAATACTTTATCCAGCAAGGCTTTCATTTACAATGGATGGAGAGATGCAGAGCTTCCACAACCTGCAGAAACTTAAAGATTATGTGACCACTAAGCCAGGCCCGCAAGAAATATTAAGGGGGATTCTATAAAAGGAGAAAGACCCCAAGAGTGATATACAACAGAAATTTACAGGGACAATCTATAAAAATAACGTCTTCACAGGCAACATGATAATTAATTCATATCTTTCAATAATCACTCTCAACATGAATGGCCTAAACACTCCCATAAAATGGCACAGGGTTGCCAGATAAAAAGACAGGACCCATCCATATGTTGTCTTCAAGAGACTCATTTTGAACCTAAAGCTACATCCAGACTGAAAGTGAAGGGATGGAGATCCATCTTCCATGACAGCGGACCTCAAAAGAAAGCTGAGGTAGCAATTCTTATATCAGACAAATTGGATTTTAAACTAAAGTCTGTAATAAGTGACACAGAAGGACACTATATCATTCTTAAAGGGTCTATCCAACAAGAAGATCTAACAATTGTAAATATCTATGCCCCCAACATGGGAGCAGCCATCTACATAAGCCAACAGTTAACCAAAATAAAGAGTCATATTGATAACAATACGTTAATTGCAGAAGACCTCAATACTCCACTCTCAGCAATGGACAGATCATCTAAGCAGAAAATCGACAAGGAAACAAGAGCTTTGAATGACACATTGGACCAGATAGACCTCATAGATATTTACAGAACATTCCACCCTAAAACAACAGAATACTCATTCTTCTCGAGCACACATGGAACTTTCTCCAGAATACACCATATAATGGGTCACAAATCAGGTTTCAACCGATACCAAAAGATTGAGATTATTCCCTGCATATTCTCAGACCACAATGCTCTAAAACTGGAACTCAATCACAAGAAAATATTTGGCAGAAATTCAAACACTGGGAAGCTAAACACCACTCTGCTCAAGAATGTTTGGGTCAACCAGGAAACCAAAGAAGAACTTAAACAATTCATGGAAATCAATGAGAATGAAAACACATCAGTCCAAAACCTATGGGACACTGCAAAGGCAGTCCTAAGGGGGAAATACATAGCCATCCAAGCTTCACTCAACAAAATAGAAAAATCTCGAATTCACCATCTAACTCTACACCTTAAAGAACTAGAGAAAAAGCAACAAACGATGCCTAAGCCACACATTAGAAGAGAAATAATTAAAATTAGAGCAGAAATCAATGAATTAGAAACCAGAAACACAGTAGATCAGATTAACGAAACTAGAAGTTGGTTCTTTGAAAGAGTTAATAAGATTGAAAAACCACTGGCCAGACTTATCCAAAAAATAAAAAGAAAGGACCCAAATTAATAAAATTATGAATGAAAGGGGAGAGATCACAACACCAAGGAAATAGAAACAATTATTAGAAATTATTATCAACAACTATATGCCAATAAACTGAGCAATCTGGATGAAATGGAGGCCTTCCTGAAAACCTATAAACTGCCAAGACTGAAACAGGAAGAAATTGACAACCTGAATAGGCCAATAACCAGGAACGAGATTGAAGCAGTGATCAAAAACCTCCCAAAATACAAGAGTCCAGGGCCTGATGGATTCCCTGGGGAATTCTACCAAACATTCAAAGAAGAAATAATACCTATTCTACTGAAGCTGTTTCAAAAAATAGAAACAGAAGGAAAACTTCCAAACTCATTCTATGAGGCCAGCATTACCTTAATCCGCAAACCAGGCAAAGACCCCATCAAAAAGGAGAATTTCAGACCGATATCCCTGATGAATATGGATTCCAAAATCCTCAACAAAATCCTAGCTAATAGGATCCAACAATACATTAAAAGGATCATCCACAACGACCAAGTGGGATTTATCCCCGGGATGCAAGCTGGTTCAACATTCGCAAATCAATCAATGTGATAGAACACATTAATAAGAGGAGAGAGAAGAACCATATGGTCCTCTCAATTGATGCAGAAAAAGCATTTGACAAAATACAACATCCTTTCCTGATTAAAACTCTTCAGAGTATAGGGATAGAGGAAACATTCCTCAAGTTCATAAAATCCATCTATGAAAAACCCACAGCAAATATCATCCTCAATGGGGAAAAGCTGAGAGCCTTTCCCTTAAGATCAGGAACATGTCAAGGATGCCCACTCTTTGCCATTATTGTTCAACATAGTACAAGAAGTCCTAGCAACAGCAATCAGACAACAAAAAGAAATAAAAAGGTATTCAAATTGGCAAAGAAGAAGTCAAACTCTCTCTTTTCGCATTCGACATGATACTTTATGTGGAAAACCCAAAAGACTCCACCCCCAAATTACTAGAACTCATACAGCAATTCAGTACTGTGGCAGGATACAAAATCAAAGCACAGAAATCAGTTGCTTTCTTATACACTAACAATGCAACTGTAGAAAGAGAAATTAGAGAAACGATTCAATTTATAGTAGCACCAAAAGCCATTAAGATACCTCAGAATAAACCTAACCAAAGAGGTAAAGGATCTATACTCTAGGAGTTACAAAACACTCATGAAAGAATTAGAAGAAGACACAAAAAGATGGGAAAATATTCCATGCTCATGGATCAGAAGAATAAACATTGCTAAAATGTCTATGCTACACAGAGCAATCTATACCTTCAATGCCATCCCAATCAAAATTCCAATGACATTTTTCAAAGTGCTGGAACAAACAATCCTAAAATTTGTATGGAATCAGAAAAGACCCCGAATCACCAGGGAAATGTTGAAAAAGAAAAACAAAGCTGGGGGCATCACGTTGCCCAATTTCAAGCTATATTACAAAGCTGTGATCACCAAGACAGGCTGGTACTGGCACAAAAACAGACATATAGACCAATGGAACAGAATAGGGAACCCAGATATGGACCCTCAACTCTATGGTCAAATAATCTTTGACAAAGCAGGAAAAAACATGCAATGAAAAAAAGACAGTCACTTCAATAAATGCTGCTGAGAAAATTGGACAGCCACATGCAGAAGAATGAAACTCGACCACTCTCTAACACCATTCACAAAGATAAACTCAAAGTGGATGAAAGACCTCAATGTGAGACAGGAATCCATCAAAATCCTAGAGGAGAACATAGGCAGTAACCACTTTGACATCGCACACAGCAACTTCTTTAAAGATACATCTCCAAAAGCTAGTGAAACAAAAGCAAAAATGAACTTTTGGAACTTCATCAAGATAAAAAGCTTCTGCAAAGAAAAGGAAACAGTCAACAAAACGAAGAGGCAGCCCACAGAATGGGAGAAGATATCTGCAAATGACACTACAGATAAAGGGCTGGTATCCAAGATCTATAAAGAACTTCTCAAACTGAACACCCAAAAAACAAATAATCACGTGAAAAAGTGAGCTGAAGATATGAAAAGACACTTCTCTGAAGAAGACATACAAATGGCTAACAGACACATGAAAAAATGTTCATCATCATTAGCCATCAGGGAAATCCAAATCAAAACCACATTGAGATACCACCTTACACCAGTTAGAATGGCAAAAATGGACAGGGAAAGAAACAACAAATGTTGAAGAGGTTGTGGAGAAAGGGGAACTCTCTTACACTGCTGGTGGGAATGCAAGTTGGTACAGCCACTTTGGAAAACGAAGTGGAGGTTCCTCAAAAATTTAAAAATAGAGCTACCCTATGCCCAGCAATTGCACTACTGGGTATTTACCCCAAAGACACAGATGTAGTGAAAAGAAGGTCATATGCACCCCAATGTGCATAGCAGCAATGTCCACAATAGCCAAACTGGAAAGAGCCACAATGCCATTCAGCAGATGAATGGATAAAGAAGATGTGGTCCATATATACAATGGAATACTACTCAGCCATCAGAAAGGATGAATACCCAACTTTTACATCAACATGGATGGGACTGGAGGAGATTATGCTAAGTGAAATAAGGCAAGCAGAGAAAGTCAATTATCATATGGTTTCACTTATTTGTGGAACATAAGGAATAGCATGGAGGACATTAGGAGAAGGAAGGGAAAAATGGGGAGGGGGAATTGGAGGGAAAGATGAACCATGAGAGACTATGGACTCTGAGAAACAAACAGGGTTTTAGAGGGGAGGGGGAAGGGGGGATTGGTTAGCACGGTGATGGGTATTAAGAGGAGGGCACGTACTGCATGGAGCACTGGGTGTTATATGAAAACAATGGATCATGGATCACCACATCAAAAACCAATGATGTACTGTATGGTGACTAACATAACATAATAAAATTTAAAAAATAATAATAATAATAAAATTATGTAAAAGAAAATATGCCGATCAATAACAATCATGACTCAGAAGAGTATACAAAAGTCTGATTAAAGGGGCATGATGTATGCAACTTAAATGGTTCAATAACAATGTTTTTGTGTGTGTATATACACGTATGTATGTATGTGTGTGTATACAAAGAGACATAAATACCTATGTTTGAGAGAGAGGAAAAGAAAGAGAGGGAAAGAGAGAAGGAGAAGGAGGGGGAAAGAAAAGGAAGAAAATAAAGGTAGAGAGGGGCGGAGCAAGATGGTGGAGGAGTAGGAGACCTGGATTTCGTCTCGGCTCAGGAATTCAGCTGGATAGGGATCAAAACAATCTGAACACCTACGAACTCAACAGGAGATCGAAGAAAAGAAGAGCAACAACTCTCTGAACAGAAAAGCGACCACTTTCTGGAAGGTAAGACGTGCGGAGAAGTGAATCTGAGGCGATATTCGGGAGGATAGACAGTGGGGGATGGGCCTCCGTCGGCCGCTTCTGGCAAGTGATAGAGCCGTGGAGCACAAAATCGGAACTTTTAGAAGTCTGCTCCGCTGAGGGACGTCACTCCGGTGGCTAAACAAGGGGTGGAACCCTCATGGGACAGTGTGGTCTCAGGACCCTCGGGGTCACAGAAAGACCGGGAGTGCCTGAGTGCGGCAGAGCTCCCAGGTATTGGAGTGGGGAAGCCGGCTGCAGAGACGGAGACCAGGTGTGGGGTTTCAGCCAGGGTTGCCATAAACCATGATCCGCAGCACAGTCAGGCCCCTGCTCCTCCAGCAGGGACCCAACAAGCGGCAGATCCGGGAGACTCACCTTCTTCCCCCGGGAGGAGAGGTGCGGGAGCGCACCGCAGGAATCTGCTGGGTTTGGAGACTCCGCACGGGGTCGGGTGCCAGAGATAGAAACGCGCGGTCACAGGCCAGGTGAGCGCGGAGTGTGGCCGGAGACCGGGGAGACGGGAGTGCCTGGCGGCGTTTCTCTGAGGGCTCACTGAGGCGCGGGGCCCCGAGTTCTCGGTTCCTCTGGGGTGGAGATTGGGAGGCTGCGATTTTCACTCTCCGCCTCCAAAGCTGTACGGAAAGCTTGAAGGGAACAAACGCTCCGGAGAGCAAACCCAAGCAGATTACTTAGTCTGGACAGGGCAAGGGCGGGGCAATTCCGCCTCCAGCAAAGACATTTTGGAACCACGGCAACAGGCCCCTCCCCCAGAAGCTAAGCAACAACAGCCAGCCAAGACCAAGGTTACCGATCAATGAGAACAGCAGAACTCCAGCGCTAGGGGAATACTACACATAGAATCCATGGCTTTTTTAGCATGATACTGTAGTCTTTCAAAGGCAATTTTTTTTAACTGTCTTTTATTTTTTGAATTTTTCTTTTTCCCTTTTCAACCAACATCTTACCAATCCCTTTTTTTAAAAAATTTTTTTATTTTTCATTTTTATTTTTCATTTTTAGAGTCATATTCTATCCCTTCATAGTAGTTACCGGGATTTTTGGCATATATATATAAGTTGTTCTCTCTTTAAAATTTTGAGATCGTTTCTTCTAAAAGATCAAAATATACCCTAAATCTATATTGTATGGTTTTTTTCTACTCCCCTGCCTGATCACATTCTCTCCCTTTTTTTTTTCTCTTTTTCTTTTTAAATAATCTTCTTTCTTTTTTCAAACAACTTATCAATTCCTTTTTTAAAATTTTTTATAATTTCCATCTTTACAGTCATATTCCATCCCTTCATCATATCAACCCTTATTTTTGTACATATATAAGTTTTTCTTTCTTTAAAATTTTGGGAGGCACTTTCTTCTAACAGACCAAATACACCCAAAATCTGGTGTGTGGCACTGATCTATATACCAGCCTGATCATATTTGATCACATTCTGGTTTTTTTTGTTTTGTTCTGTTTTTGTTTGTTTTTATCTTTATCTTTTTCTTTTCCTTTTTTTTTCTTTTTTTCTTTTTCTTTTTTCTCTCCTTCCCATTCTTTTCCCACTGCTTCAGGTCTTCTCTGATTTGTTTAGAGAATATTTTCTGGGAATGTTGTTACCCTGTTAGCATTTTGTCCTCTCATTAATCTATTCTCCTCTGGGCAAAATGACAAGACAGAAAAAATCACCTCAACAAAAAGAACAAGAGGTAGTACCGACTGCCAGGGACCTACTCAATACGGACATTAGTACGATGTCAGATCTAGAGTTCAGAATCATCACTTTAAAGATACTAGCTGGGCTTGAAAAAAGCATGGAAGTTATTAGAGAAAGCCTTTCTGGAGAAATAAAAGAACTAAAATCTAAACAAGTTTAAATCAAAAAGGCTATTAATGAGGTGCAATCAAATATGGGGGCGCTAACTGCTAGGATAAATGAGGCAGAAGAGAGAATCAGTGATGTCGAAGACCAAATGATGGAAAATAAATAAGCTGAGAAAAAGAGAGATAAACAACTACTGGATCACGAGGGCAGAATTCGAGAGATAAGCGATACCATAAGACGAAACATTAGAATAATTGGGATCCCAGAAGAAGAAGAAAGAGAGAGACGGGCAGAAGGTATAATGGAGCAAATTATACCAGACAACTTCCATAATTTGGGGAAGGAAACAGGCATCAAGATCCAGGAGGCACAGAGAACCCCTCTCAAAATCAGTAAAAATATGTCAACACCCCAACATCTAATAGTAAAAGTTATGAGTCTCAGAGACAAAGAGAAAATCCTGAAAGCACCTCGGGAGAAGAGATCTGTAACCTACAAGGGTAGAAACATTAGATTGGCAACAGACCTATCCACAGAGACCTGGCAGGCCAGAAAGGACTGGCAGGATATATTCAGAGCACTAAATGAGAAAAATATCCAGCCAAGAATACTATATCCACCTAGGCTGTCATTGAAAATAGAAGGAGAGATAAAAACCTTCCAGGACAAAAAAAAACTAAAGGAATTTGCAAACATGAAACCAGCCCTACAAGAAATCTTGAAAGGGGTCGTCTAAGGAGAGAGCCTAAAAGCAACATAGACCAGAAAAGAACACAGACAATATACAGTAACAGTCACCTTACAGGCAATACAATGGCACTAAATTCCTATCTTTCAATAGTTATCCTGAATGTAAATGGGCTAAATGCCCCAATCAAAAGACACAGGGTATGAGATTGGATAAAAAAAAAAAAAAGACCCATCAATATGCTGCCTGCAAGAGACTCATTTTAGACCCAAAGACACCCCCAGATTGAAAGGGAGGGGGTGGAAAACCATTTACCATGTTAATGGACACCAAAAGAAAGCTGGGGTGGCAATCCTTATATCAGACAAATTAGATTTTAAACCAAAGACTGTAAGATGAGGAAGGACACTATATCCTACTTAAAGGGTCTATCCAACAAGAAGATCTAACAATTGTAAATATCTAGGCCCCTAACATGGGAGCAGCCAATTATATAAGGCAATTAATAACAAAAGCAAAGAAACACATCGACACCAATACAATAATAGTGGGGGACTTTAACACCCCCCTCACTGAAATGGACAGATCGTCTAAGCAAAAGATCAACAAGGAAATAAAGACTTTAAATGACATACTGGACCAAATGGACTTCACAGATATATTCAGAACATTCCATCCCAAAGCAACAGAAAACACATTCTTCTCTAGTGCCCATGGAACATTCTCCAAAATTGATCACACCCTAGGTCATAAATCAGGTCTCAACCAGTACCAAAAGATTGGGATCATTCCCTGCCTATTTTCAGACCACAATGCTTTGAAACTAGAACTCAATCACAAGAAGTCGGAAAGAACTCAAATACATGGAGGCTAAAGAGCATCCTACTAAGGAATGAATGGGTCAACCAGGAAATTAAAGAAGAATTTTAAAAATTCATGGAAACCAATGAAAATGAAAACACAACTATTCAAAATCTTTGGGATGCAGCAAAGGCAGTCCTAAGAGGCAAGTATATAGCAATAACAAGTCTTTCTCAAAAAACAAGAAAGGTCTCAAGTACACAACCTAACCCTACACCTAAAGGAGCTGGAGAAAGAACAGCAAATAAAGCCTAAACCCGGCAGGAGAAGAGAAATCATAAAGATCAGAGCAGAAATCAATGAAATAGAAACTAAAAGAACAGTAGAACAGATCAACGAAACTAGGAGCTGGTTCTTTGAAAGAATTAACAAGATTGATAAACCCCTGGCCAGACTTATCAAAAAGAAAAGAGAAATGACCCAAATCAACAAAATCATGAATGAAAGAGGAGAGATCACAACCAACACCAAAGAAATACAAACAATTATAAGAACATATTATGAGCAGCTCTATGCCAGCAAATTCAATAACCTGGAAGAAATGGATGCATTCCTGGAGGTGTATCAACTACCAAAACTAAACCAGGAAGAAATAGAAAACCTGAACAGACCCATAACCAGCAAGGAAATTGAAGCAGTCATCAAAAATCTCCCTAAAAAC
Organism: Mirounga leonina; assembly: GCF_011800145.1. Taxonomy (NCBI): domain Eukaryota; kingdom Metazoa; phylum Chordata; class Mammalia; order Carnivora; family Phocidae; genus Mirounga; species Mirounga leonina. The sequence goes on from NW_023270451.1 coordinate 53,587,451, forward strand.
AAAAGCCCAGGGCCAGATGGCTTCCCAGGGGAATTCTACCAAAATTTTCAAGAAGAATTAATACCTATTCTTCTGAAACTGTTCCAAAAAATAGAAATGGAAGGAAAACTTCCAAACTCATTTTATGAGGCCACCATTACCTTGATCCGAAAACCAGACAAAGACCCCATCAAAAAGGAGAACTACAGACCAATATCCCTGATGAACATGGATGCAAAAATTCTCACCAAAATACTAGCCAATAGGATCCAACAGTACATTAAAAGGATTATTCACCATGACCAAGTGGGATTTATCCCTGGGCTGCAAGGTTGGTTCAACATCCGCAAATCAATCAATGTGATACAATACATTAACAAAAGAAAGAACAAGAACCATATGATCCTCTCAATAGATGCAGAAAAAGCATTTAACAAAGTACAGCATCCTTTCTTGATCAAAACTCTTCAGAGTATAGGCATAGAGGGTACATACCTCAATATCAT
>NW_023270451.1:53587945-53774931 GCF_011800145.1 Mirounga leonina
AAAACTCTTCAGAGTATAGGCATAGAGGGTACATACCTCAATATCATAAAAGCCATCTATGAAAAACCCACAGCGAATATCATTCTCAATGGGGAAAAACTGACAGCTTTCACCCTAAGGTCAGGAACATGGCAGGGATGTCCACTATCACCACTGCTATTCAACATAGTATTGGAAGTCCTAGCCACAGCAATCAGACAACAAAAAGAAATAAAAGGCATCCGAATCCACAAAGAAGAAGTCAAACTCTCACTCTTTGCAGATGATATGATACTTTATGTAGAAAACCCCAAAGACTCCACCCCCAAACTGCTAGAACTCATACAGGAATTCAGTAAAGTGGCAGGATATAAAATCAATGCACAGAAGTCAGTGGCATTTCCATACACCAACAACAAGACAGAAGAAAGAGAAATTAAGGAGTCGATCCCATTTACAATTGCACCCAAAACCATAAGATACCTAGGAATAAATCTAACCAAAGAGGCAAAGAATCTGTACTCAGAAAACTATAAAATACTCATGAAAGAAATTGAGGAAGACACAAAGAAATGGAAAAACGTTCCATGCTCATGGGCTGGAAGAACAAATATTGTGAAGATGTCAATGCTACCTAGAGCAATCTACACATTCAATGCAATCCCCATCAAAATACCATCCACTTTTTTCAAATAAATGGAACAAATCATCCTCAAATTTGTATGGAACCAGAAAAGACCCCGAATAGCCAGAGGAATGTTGAAAAAGAAAAGCAAAGCTGGCGGCATCACAATTCCGGACTTCCAGTTCTATTACAAAGCTGTCATCATCAAGACAGTATGGTACTGGCACAAAAACAGACACATAGATCAATGGAACAGAATAGAGACCCCAGAAATGGACCCTCAACTCTATGGTCAACTAATCTTCGACAAAGCAGGAAAGAATGTCCAATGGAAAAAAGACAGTCTCTTCAACAAATGGTATTGGGAAAATTGGACAGCCACATGCAGAAGAATGAAACTGGACCATTTCCTTACACCACACACAAAAATAAACTCTAAATAGATGAAAGACCTAAATGTGAGACAGGAGTCCATCAAAATCCTAGTGGAGAACACAGGCAGCAACCTCTTTGACCTCAGCCAAAGCAACTTCTTCCTAGAAACATCGCCAAAGGCAAGGGAAGCAAGGGCAAAAATGAACTATTGGGACTTCATCAAGATAAAATCTTTTGCAAAGCAAAGGAGACAGTCAACAAAACCAAAAGACAACCGACAGAATGGGAGAAGATATTTGCAAATGACATATCAGATAAAGGGCTAGTATCCAAAATCTTTAAAGAACTTATCAAACTCAACACCCAAAGAACAAAGAATCCAATCAAGAAATGGGCAGAAGACATGAACAGACATTTTTCCAAAGAAGACATCCAAATGGCCAACAGACACATGAAAAAGTGCTCAACATCGCTCGGCATCAGGGAAATCCAAATCAAAACCTCAATGAGATACCACCTCACACCAGTCAGAATGGCTAAAATTAATAAGTCAGGAAACGACAGATGTTGGTGGGTATCCGGAGAAAGGGGAACCCTCCTACACTGTTGGTGGGAATGCAAGCTGGTAAAGCCAATCTGGAAAACAGTATGGAGTTCTTCAAAAAGTTGAAAATAGAGCTACCATACAACCCAGCAATTGCACTACTGGGTATTTACCCCAAAGATAAAAATGTAGTGATCCGAAGGGGTACATGCACCCCAATGTTTATGGCAGCAATGTCCACAATAGCCAAACTATGGAAAGAGCCAAGATGTCCATCAACAGATGAATGGATAAAGAAGATGTGCTATATATATATACACACACACACACACACATACATATACATATATTATGTATGGAATATTAGGCAGCCATCAAAAAAAACAAAAACAAAAACAAAAACAAGGAATCTTGCCATTTGCAACGACATGGATGGAACTAGAGGGTATTACGCTAAGCGAAATAAGTCCATCAGAGAAAGACATGTATCATATGATCTCACTGATATGAGGAATTCTTAATCTCAGGAAACAAACTGAGGGTTGCTGGAGTGGTGGGGGGTGGGAGGGATGGGGTGGCTGGGTGATGGACATTGGGAAGGGTATATGCTATAGTGAGCGCTGTGAATTGTGTAAGACTGATGAATCACAGACCTGTACTTCTGAAACAAATAATACATTATATGTTAATTAAAAAAAAAAAGATAGTAGAAAGGGAAAAATGAAGGAGGGGAAATTGGAGGGGGAGATGAACCATGAGAGTCTATGGACTCTGAGAAACAAATTGAGGGTTCTAGAGGGGAGGGGGTGGGGGGACGTGTTAGCCTGGTGATGGGTATTAAAGAGGGCACGTAATGAATGGAGCACTGGGTGTTATACACAAACAATGAATCATGGAACACTACACCAAAAACTAATGATGTAATGTATGGTGATTAACATAATAAAATAAAATTTTTTTTTAAAAAGTAAAGATTTCTTGTAAGAGGGAATCCTGGAAACAAGCCTCTCCTATTAAATCCCAAGCCAGCAGAATTCTAAAAAGACATAAGAAACAGTTCTCATGCAAAATTTGCTACCAAAGTGAATTTCCAGTGTTGCTATAACAGCGTTTATTCAGTACACTCCAAAAGACTGGTATTATATTTCTCTTTAATGAGATTTGATCTTTCAGTCCTTGGATTTTCTTTTTTTTTTAATTTATTTTTTTTTTAAGATTTTATTTATTTGCGAGAGAGACAATGAGAGACAGAGAGCATGAGAGGGAGGAGGGTCAGAGGGAGAAGCAGAGTCCCCGCCGAGCAGGGAGCCCGATGCGGGACTCGATCCAGACACTCCAGGATCATGACCTGAGCCGAAGGCCGTCGCTTAACCAACTGAGCCACCCAGGCGCCCGTCCTTGGATTTTCTTAAGTAACATGTCTACAAGTTGCAGAGTGATCTCTAAGAAAAGCCACTCCGAAGTGATGATCCAAGTGGCCCTGGATGACTCCAACTTAAAGACATCTAAAATGGATCAACCCATTCCAGAATTCAGTGACTCAAAATTTCAATCCATTCCAATTTTGTCAGTCTTTGACTCCAAAGACTAGGGTCATTGTAGGTAGACTCAAAGGTGAAAAACAATTTTTTAGATTACCTCTGAAGTCAACCAAGTATCGTTGGAGTCATAGTGGCTGTGGTATGTGTACTCACCTCCTCACTATTCTTCCTTCCCTCTTCACTTTGCCATGACTCCCCGATCTCACAGACTTTGGGTTTTGACACGTGACTTACTTTGACCAATGGAACGTGAACAGAAGAGTAGAAGTTCTGAACTGAAGCTTTAATAGGTTCTGAGTGTTTCTACTCACCCTCTGATATCTTGCTATCACCCGTGAGAACATACCCCAAGCAGCCATGGCTCCTTCCGTGTAGGTCCCACAGTGAAAGATACATGAAGTGGAGTGAACCAAACCCATAGTCCAGAGTGACTACAGTTAATCTACTGACCCATGAGCAAGAAATAATGATCTGAATGCAAGCAATTGAAATCTTAGTGTAGTTTATTGCTATAGTAAAAGTTAATACCGTGACCAACAATAAAAAGGCTCAGGGTATTATTCTCTGGTACCACTCTATTCCAAATTAAAACTTCCAGGTCCATGTTCCAAAATAGTATGCTAAAGCAAACCGGTTTTCATTTCAGTACCAGGCACTGGCCAAAAATGTCTGACAGCTTGATATCTTCTCATCTGAAAATGTATCCATTATTGAGTTAATAACTTTGAACCTCTTCTACTAAAGTAAAAGTACATTGAAGACAGAATCTGTACCTCATTTGCCATCCCCCTATAGCACCTAAAAGAGTGTTTCACACTTCATAGCCATTTGATAAATGATTCCCTATTCCAACCCAAAGTTACCACTGCTTTTCATTATTGTCCATATCTCAAAATGACCTCCTGAGTCACAAAATGATTCATATATTTGAAATGACAGAAATGACTATATATGATCTTTCCACCTGAATACACAGGAACTCTAAAGCACTACACAATGAATGATTCTCAAGACTGGTAACCTACACCAACATGAATTCCTTCGAAATGGCACAGATTCCTTCAATGAATACTAAGATGTAGAATGACGTATCTCACGGTGCTACACACAAACATGCCACAGAGATGTGTCAGCACTCAAGGGTACAGCTCCAAGGGAGGTCTCACAAAGGGGCCTAGCAACGCCTTCCAGGGAGCACATTTCTGTCTTGAGTCTCTTTCACACTGGTCCTCTGTGCCACTCTGCCTCCTGCTCATTGTACCAGTTGTCTCATTTTCTCCAACATCCTCTACTACCCAACCAATCTAGGTTACTTTCTTTCCTCTTCTTCTCCACACTTCATTTTATTTTTTGCCACTTGCTTTTTCTACCTTTCTCTCATACTTCTAAACCTGGTACAAGAAGGCATCACCACACATCCAGAGAACTCCCTTCCTTCACAACAAATCAACCAGCTGCCAAATACCAGATATAATTCTCAGGCTTCACAGTCAATAAAAGCAGGTGTGTTCCTTGCAAGATGCTCGGGGACTTCCAGAGATGTCCACACACCCTGCAAGCTATTTAGTTCTTGTGTCATTACAGAAAATTGAAGACAAGAATTTTTGTCAAATTTTTGGTCAAAAATTCTGCTGAACCCCATGGTCTAAACATGTCCAGTTCATCAAAGCTGTACAGTAGCAAAGATGTCTTCAAAAATGCTTCATTAATTAATCATTATATCCCATGATTGCAATTTCTGCTCCTAATTAAGTATGTTTTAGTAATATCTCATGAAATTATAAATAAATTCTCTATTATACTTAGGAGTCAAAAAATCCTAAAATACAGACCCAACTGTAATAAACATACATCTCTATTTTTTTCCCAGAATATCCTTTCCTCTTTTATTCTGAAAATACTGTACACTTTCTTTGGGATATGTCACCCCTAACTTACCCTGAAAGCTGAAGGCCTATGGAAATTGATTCAAATATATACCGTCATTTTCTTACTGAGCCTAGCCACAGGCTAGGGGTGTGTACCTGTCTGAAGCTGGGCATGGCACTCTAACCCATTGGTGAAAGTTGATCTATATTTGTATAGATAATGGCATGTGACTGAAACAATAAATCACAGTCTTTTCCCAAGATCTTTCAAAGTGAAATAAAGGCAAGAGGAGAAATCTCTCTCAGTTGGTGATGAAATGAGGCATCTTAAAGCAGCTATGTGCCCTGCATGGGGGAGAAAGCCAGTTTGAGAGAATGAAGCCAAGATGCAGACAGAAACAGACGGCAGAAACACAGAAGACGGAGCACCCTGCAGTATCCAAATCCCCGGACCAGTTGTCCCTGATGATTGTCACACTTCTGCCTTCCTCCTGGGTACATAATAAGTCTTCCAATAAACTCTCCTGTATATCTAACTCAATTCAAGCTGTTTTCCTGTAATCAGTAGCCAAGGAAATTCTACATAATATACCAAACAAACTACAAGGTAACAAATTTGACTTCTTGGGAGTAGGGTCCAGGAACACTGTAAGAAATGTATCTGCAGCAAATGTAGCTGCAGCAAAAAATCTGAGTTAACAGACTGGCATTTAAGAATGACACTATGTAACACTTTCTTCACTGCCTTCTTAACTAGCCTTGTCTTTTCATAAGACAATCAATTTCTTATATTTTTTTAATGAATTCCCTCTTAGCACAAATCATGAACATAGATGTTCAGTGGGTGTATACTGGGCTAAAACATGACGATTAGGATACTATGATTGCCATACGATCCTCTGGAATATCATCAGTTCCAAGGTAAGATGGCTTTGTGTTCTGGAAAAATCTATCTCGGAATAATAATGGTTGTATAGCAAAACAGCACTCACTACCAGAACTCAGGAAGAGATCTGATTTTCAATACAAAAATTACATTTAAAAAAGCAAACTCATTCTAACTCCTCAAAGCTGATACCTATGCCCTTAAATAGTTCTGACTGAAAAAAAGGAAAAACAAAATGGTTATTCTTTATATAACTTTAAGCTCTTACAAGCTTATATGTTCATTTTACTCATTTGTTTTATACAGCTATTTAGCACAATGTGAACTTAATACGTGCTCATAATGAAAGAAAACAAATCATATCACAAAATGCAAACGTCTTAATTATATAAACTTACTCACATGGCTAGGTTCTAGACATCAATTTTAGAACAACAAAGTCTTCTCTAAGTTATTCCAGAAGACTATTTGCATACAAGTTTTGGAAATCTCCACTGCAAAATTCTTCCAATATAAACTGCATTTAATCTTTTCAATTAGCAACATGCTTAGAGAACACACCCAGAATATCTGCGACCAGTGCTCTAGACTTTTCTACCTACTATAAGTGTATATGCTTATACACAAATGCATACATACATATGTACACATACATATATATACATGAATACATATGTGTATTTATGTATATATACACACTTGAGTATGTGTATACATATAGTATGTATATTTTTTATATGTATATACATATTTTGGGTGTGTGTACATATATATACAACTGATATACATATGGACAATGAGATAGATATAGTAACTATATATGTGTGTATATATATATGTGTATGTATGTGTGTATATATATATATATATGCACACACACAGTAACTGAATTTGACCCAAACCCATCCTGCAACTAATAATTTGGTCTTAAAAGGATATTTAAGTGTGGATTCAAATATAGATAATTAAAATATCTTGAAATCCCAGGCCATATCCACAGAAAATGGTGTCATTTAGGAAAATTTCCTTAGACTCTCTACTTACAATCCTAAAATAAATAAAATAAAATAAAAACTTAAAAAAACCTATAGATATAGAGAACTATTTGATAATTACGTTTATTCACCTCTACCCTGTTTATAATATGACCACATTAAAAGACCTTTTAAAAAAATTTAGTAAAGTTAAATTTCAGGTCAAGGCCTTTTTTAAAACTTTTCTGGTCCCATCATAGAAATAATATACAGAAATCCCACTGCTAGTACATGAGAAACCATGAAGCATGTGCTATAAAGAACGAAGCCACATTCGTTTTTACCTGCATTGATGCTCCCTCCACTCTTGCCACACAGGCCACCCGGTCCAGGAAAGTCACGGCCACGGGCACCGCCACAAAAAAGCCCTTAAAGAAGGCCTTGGCATACCTCCTCACCCAGCCTTGTGACTGTGCCATACCTGAAAACAAGTACAAAATTAGCCTCAAAAAAGGTAAAAAAGAAAAAACAAAAACAGCACAGGAAAAGTAAGAGTTAAGGGAAAACAACCTCATCTCTTAATAATTTTCACACTCATCCCTATAAGCAGTGGAATAAATCTGACTTAAATCCCAAAGGCAAACACACTAACTCAGGTTAACTCTTTTCAGTAACTGAAGTCCACTTGATAACTGGAAACTTTCTCTTCACAAAGCAGTAAGTTACCATGTAACTAGGTCTGATGAATGGCATATGAGTAAAAATGATAAATTTCCACACTGTGCCCTGAAAAGGAGAATGCCCTCCTCTTCATGTTTCCCTTTTTACAATACCATGATAACAAAGTGGTGGTAGAGACAGGAGTAGCCATCTCAAGTTAAAGATGGCAAAGCAACAAAATAGAAGGGTCCTGGGTCCCCAGCACCATGGAGGCACTGTAATTGTGCTGCACTCACTTACCCTGTAACCACCTAATTTTCAGATTTTTCTAGGGATAGGCAATCTTTTAATTGTCTCATGCAATGAAAAACAAAATAGTGAGAGATAAGATATGCTACACTACCAGACCAAAGAGAGCCGAACACAGTCCAAGAGATTTGAAGAAACTTCATGGTTGGGAAAGATAAATGATCGTTTTGTTCACAGTCTTACTTAGACAAGCTCCATGTGCTACCCAAGATTGAAGGAGGAGGTGAAGGGGATGATGAGGTTAGAGGTCTCTTGACCTCTCCTTCTTTGCAGTGTGCAACTAGATCAGAGCAACTGAAAAGTTCCCTAACACAACCACAAGGCTTGTGTAGCCCTAAACCCACAGGTCAGTTTGCTTCCAAGGGATGACCTAAAATTTCTTGTCCTTTGAGAGCAGGTTCAAAAGGGTCCAGAAATGCAATTCACACCAAGCATATACCAGAAAGGCATATACTGGGACAGTGTTTACACTTTTCATGTTTAAGTTCCCAAAAGTCACACTTCCAATGAGAGCAGTGTTATGATAATATTAATATTATACACATGAAAAGCCAAAAATAGATAAGAATATAAGAAGGAAAAGAAAAAGACTAAAAAATATATTCATGAACAATAGAGGGAGAGGGAGGGAGAAAATGAGTAAATATAAATACAGAAATAATTATTTACTTATTTGCATAAGTGTATATTAAAAAAGCAGAAAAAATACAGTTAAATTCAGTCCAACTACTCATATCTGAAGATTTTACCCAATGACCTATATAACTTAAACTTGAAAGGAGACACAGAGGAACATATAAAGAAAGGGTGGGACCACTTCCAAATAGCTTCATCCAAAAGACTTCACTTCTCACTTTATTTTAAAGGAATTCTTCCTTTAAAGGCACATACAAAAGAGGGTCACATGGTAATAAAGAATAGTCTTCTGATCCTGACAGAGCAAAAGAATTCTCCAGAGTTATCAGTATAGGACAATGGCTTTCAAACTGTTTTGACCATGTCCCACATTAAGAAATACATTCTATAGAGCAACCAAGTACTCAAGTACTAACTCATATACACACACAACTTACATATATACCCTCACAATGCAGCAAATAAGAACTGAAAACAGTTTCACAAAACTACTTATTCTTATTACATAATAGGCTATCATTTTAGTTTGTTCTATTTCATTGGATGGGACAAGATGAACGTGGGGAGACCAAATTATTCTAGTGGTCCTGAGCAAGAGATGATGGTAGGCTGGACCACAGTGGTGGTGACAGAGATGGAATAAAATGAGCAGACATGGGGCATCTGGCTGGCTCAGTCAGTGGAGCAGGCGACTCTTGATCTCGGGGTTGTAAGTTCCAGCCCCACGATGCATGTAGAGCTTACTTTAAAAAAAAAAAAAAATGAGCAGATTATGATATATATTTTGGAGGTTAAAATGATGTGATTGGACATGGATGGGCAATGGCGGGAGAGGGGAGAGGAGCTAAGAGAAGGAGGTGTCAAGAGGCAGTAGTGACCTATGAAAGCACTGTTATTTTGTCATCCCCTTGAATTGCATTCCAAAGTAGTAAAAACATGCTCACAATTCAATTTATCAAACCTTTATTCAGTCCTACTAAGCACAAGGCCATAAGTTAGGCGCTAGGAATTTAGGAGTGGAAAAGCAGATATGGTCCTTGCTCTCAAGGGGTTACACTGTACCAGGAAAGATGCCCCTAAACAAATATTTTAAATGGAAATGAGTATTGAAAAGGGCCAAGCCCTGGACCATGGGAATATGGAGCAAGGAATTCCTTCCATCAGAAAATGATCAGCAAAGGTCTCCCAAGGAAACACCAATCGAGGTGGGACCCGAGCATTTCAGGCACAAGGAGCAGCATGTGTGAAGGCCTAGGAGCAAAGTAAAATGTAGCTACTTAAGAAACTAACAGAAGTTCAATTTGGATAAAGTATATACCCAATTTATTTCCTAATTTTCAATTTTTACTTTAGTAAACATTTAGTTATTGACGCTAAACACCAATGCTAAGGGAAGAGAATATAAAGATGGCTGGGCATACAATATAATATCATTTAAAAACTCTCACAAACAATATTTTATATTTTCTATGTAAATTTGTATAAGCATATAAAAGTATTTAAAATAGAATATTATTGGGGCGCCTGGGTGGCTCAGTTGGTTAAGCGACTGCCTTCGGCTCAGGTCATGATCCTGGAGTCCCGGGATCGCGTCCCATATCGGGCTCCTTGCTCAGCAGGGGGTCTGCTTCTCCCTCTGACCCTCCCCCCTCATGTGCTCTCTCTCTCTCATTCTCTCTCTCAAATAAATAAAATCTTTAAAAAAAAATAAAATAAAATAGAATATTATTTGTATTATTGTGCTCATTGTTTACTAACCACTCATGTCACTTGTATAATTAGTAAAGTTTAGAGAGAGATGGAAAAAGCAGGCTTATCAGAATGCTGAGTGGTTCATCTTAGATGCTAGAAATGTAGATCATGACTATTTTCTTCTTTGAACTTCCATTGATTTCTAACATTTAAAAAAGAAAGATGTGCTATGAAGTCACTTTAGTATATGGATACTACAGGATGATGCCAGTCCTGATCTATCTACTATTATGATAAACTACCCTTTCTTAGTCCAGTCTCTCTGCTGTTCTAAGGAGAACAAAAAAATACCAAGTAAGATTCTTCCCTATTTATGCAGCAATCAACATATCTGACTGCAATTCTTTTATGTAGCCAAAATAGGCCATGTCGGAATATTATATGCTTTGGAAAACTTCTTGAGAGTTTGAAAAGCCTTAAAAAGTCTTACCTTTCTATTCACCCATAGTAGCATTTGGGTTCAAATAGGAAAATCTTGCTGACAATCTATATTACAACCAACTTGACAACTTGACTACTTTCAGTAATTAATAAACTGGCTTAAAACATGTAAACCTATGCTTGCCTAAATATTAAGCAAATATATACTTTATCAGGTCAAACAGGCTTAGACAACCAGAGGATTTAGACTCCAAAAAAAAATGATAGGACAAATGAAAATAGAAAAACATGCTCTTATACAACTGTGGCTCTTAGAATTAAAAAAAGCAAACACATGACAGAATGAGAATATAAGTGTTATCTTTGCCGTTCCTTATTTCCTGCATGCATGGACCTTCACTAAATGACTAGGGATATGTGCAGAATAGAAACTAGGAAGGCTTTCAAATATGATGATGCTGCAGCTATCCTAGTTATAAGGTAACATGCATGCTTACAGTGTAAATTAAGGGGAAAAGAGAACATAAGTTGTATTAGAATTGGAGTCCCAGAATTTTGAGCCTCCCCTCCTTTCCCAATATCCACTCTCTCATATACTGCTACTCCATTTGGTCACTGTGGCCCCCAGGAAGGATCATAGTAATGAGAGTCCGGGGGCCCGAGGTGGCCTATAACTTGCTGCATGTCTCACCAACTCACTTTCAGGCCTCAGTTTCTTGTCTGTAAAAAGAAAGAGGTTAGACTCAATTTCTAAGGTCCTTTCTGTGTCCAACATTCTTATTTCCATAAATTTTTCAATTGTTTCTCCAGGACTTCAGCAGATACTAAAGTTTTAAAAAGTCACTCAGATTACCACTAAGAAGAGACAGGAAGTTGCTTTTAGGTTTGAGACTCTAAGTGTTAAAAAGAAAAAAAAGACTTTGCTTTTATCACACAGCTAGTTAAAAAAAGAAAGAAAGAAACAGAAGAAGCTGGAACAAGTGCAAATCATGTCAAAGAACATTTAATTATAGTGAAAGCCACTGCTCTTTCACTTCCTGTCTACACAAGTCCACTGCTGACCATCTCCTGCACAACAAAGTCAAGACAAGTATTTTTCCATTGAGAGACTTTCAAAGAGTACGTGGGAGGAGTGCCAATCTGAAGGTGCACAGATTCTGCCCAAGCCAAGGGAAAAAATAAAGCTACCTTGCAAACAAGTTGTCACTATTTTCAGAGGCTCAAAACAAAAGCCTCAGCATAGTCCTGTCTTAAACGAATTGCAAAGGACACCGATACCACATAAAAGTCAAACATTTTTAAAAGCTTCTAACTATCACTAAAATAAACCATACGTAAATGAAACAAACATTACATTTCCATGTCAAGTCGTACAAATAAATTGTTTAAAGTTGTATGGCATTCACATTCTGTTAAAGTTTATGTTGTTTTTTTTTTCTATAGAAATTGCCAAAGAATCATTGGAATGATCTGGTCTTTTGTTCACACCCTCAATGTTTAAAACCTCCATACTAATAAGCACCTAGCATCTGTTTCCTCTGAGAAAATTTCCTTTAAGCAATGACAATATGCTACTAAAACCATCACCAGCAAAAAGGGAAGAATTTTTATCAGTAACCTCATTCTCTAGTAACCATGCAAGTCATTTAGGTTCAAAACATTGTTCCTGAAAAAACTGATGCTTAAGTAGTAGGCACACCTGGTTCATTGCTGGACTGAGAATATTTTTAAATAAACCTTCAGATTCAGTTGAAATCATATTTGCCACCTGCTATACAGCACCTGCAAGGGAAAGTTTCTTGGTGATGCTGACCTCAATCAACCACATAATGACCTATACCATAAAAGCCTCTTTTTTCTCTCATGACTTGTAATGACTTGATCATGCATGAATTCATCTAAAATGATTCTTAAACTTGCTTATATTTTAGCCTCTACAAAGTCACCAGTCACTCATCCATAGAACCCAGGTGGATAAATACACCTCAAGTCATCCTAATTACAAATACTATTTAAAAATTGTGGGCGGTTTGAAGGTAAGAGAAAATAATAAATTACAAGGCAGTATCTTATATAAAATGTAATCTTTCAATCACAATAATAAGCCTGCACATTTGGATAACCAAATAAAGATTTTACTTCTAAACTCAAACTATATAACAAACTATGAACATCAGAGAATGTAAGAGCAGGGATCCAAGCAAATCAGACACCCAGTTCGCTGCTCACTCAATATATATTCATTGCTCACCTACTATGTATCTGGGAACTGTGCTAAGGGATGAGTACACAATGCACAACAAGGTAGGTGTGGTCCTAGGCCATACAGAGTTTACATTTTCATTCTGGCTACATTGTCTACTTTGCTAGACACTATGCTAAGACACCAAAGGTAAAAAGACAGACCAAAGTCAAGTTCCTTCCAAGGGGAACTTGTTACAAGATCACAGGAAATGAGTAGATGACCATGCATGATCAGACTAACCTTCTCCATGGATCTCTCCAGGAGCTCCTGCTACCAATAACCTCAATCGGCAAACAACCTAAGCATGTGCGAAACCAGGAGGAATTTGGATACATTTGGACTAACTAATGCAAGAGAAAAGTAATAATTAATGAACTAGAACAACTTTTTAAAAGATTTTATTTAAAAGAGAAAGGGAGAGAGAGAGAGCCCACGAGCGGGGTAAGGGGGAGGGGGGAGGGGCAGAGGGAGAGGGAGAAGCAGACTCCCCACTGAGCAGGGAGCCCCAGGCAGGGCTTAACCCCAGGACCCTGGGATCATGACCTGAGCCAAAGGCAGATGCTTAACGGACTGAGCCAACCAGGCACCCCTGAATGAGAACAATTTTGATTCTACTGGAAGCAGATCTGGGAAAGTAATCTATGGAAACCAATTTAAAAAAAATTCAGGGCCATCTTGCTCCTTTCACTTTACAAATAAACAATACCTTGTAAAATAGACAATTGGCAATCTTCAGAATGTGAACTCCAGCATCAATTCCTTTATCTTTTAACTCATGTGATTTAGCAGTTCTCACTCAAAACTTCTCAGGACAAAATGGTAAGAAAAAGCAAAGAATAAAGAAAAACTAGTCAAGGGGCACCTGGGTGGCTCAGTCGTTAAGTGTCTGCCTTTGGTTCAGGTCATGATCCCAAGGTCCTGGGATTGAGCCCCGCATCAGGCTTCCTGCTTGGTGGGAGGCCTGCTTCTCCCTCTCCCACTCCTGCTTGTGTTCCTTCTCTCACTGTCTCTCTCTCTCTGTCAAATAAAATCTTAAAAAAAAAAAAAGAAAGAAAGAAAGAAAGAAAAACTAGCCAAAAATAATAAAGGGGATAAATGTAATGGAGTTAGACATAAATCAAACCATGTTCTGGCAAAGATACCCAATAAAAGTCAACACTAGTAGCCTAGCGAAGATAATAATGGTCCTCTGTCTTGACCTAAAACTGCTTCTTTGATAGAGATAATTGTAATTCCCTATTGCTAAACTGATGAGCATCTGGATACCAAGAAAGTAGAGATTAAAACTGACATATTTAATTTTAAGTCAGGAATGTTTAAACACAAATGAATTCCAGGGTTATGTTCTACTATACCTGGTGTTGAGAGAAAACACAACCAGAAAACAACTAAGATATGCAACTTCATGAGTTTTTGGTAAGGACTCCAATTTGCAAATGTACAGCATTTATGCCCACCTTTCCCTCTGCCTCAGAAAAGGAGTCCCCCCTCTATCCAAGGAGAGGCCAGCAGTGCTCTGCAGAGGGAGCATCAGCAAAGAGGGAAAGTCAGTATAAAGTTGGTGGCCTCTGAATCTAACTGACCTTAGTTCAAATCATGATTCAATGATTCAATCATGTGACAAATTGTTGTTTGGCTTGCTGAGCCACAATTCTTTCACCTGAGAAAACTTGCAGGGTGTTTGGAGGTATAAAATGTTCACACATGTTGTTCTGCTTAAGCAAGCATTTGTATGAAGAAAAAAAAATAAAGTCCCATAAAGCTAGTATCTGAATACAGTATATGTACATTAGAGAACAATGACTGGATATCAAATAAAAGGTATTTCTGCAGGTAAAAGCATTAGCCATGTCTAAAAAAAGGAACTCGCAATAACAAATCGAAAAAGAACAATAGACTTAAGGATGTTTGTTACATGCAATAAAAAAAGTAAAGCCAACCTTCTAGGTAATGGATATCTACTAAACAGAGTGATACTTTTGTTCTGCTTTGAACTTAATCTTGTTCTGGCATTTAACTGGTTAGGGACTATCATATTTAGTGATATTGGCTAATTAACAAAAATTATGGATTGCCAACATCTCAGCACTATCTTAGGTGATTTGAGGTTTGTTTTTTTTTTTTTTTAAGATTTATTTATTTGACAGAGAGAGACACAGCGAGAGAGAGAACACAAGCGAGGGGAGTGGGAGAGGGAGAAGCAGGCTTCCCGCCGAGCAGGGAGCCCGATGCGGGACTCGATCCCAACACCCTGGGATCATGACCTGAGCCGAAGGCAGACACTTAACCAACTGAGCCACCCAGGCGCCCCTGATTTGAGGGTTTTTTTTAAAGCAAAATAAAGGAAAAATATGACTCAGTGCCAGAACTGGACCACAGGAAGAAGTTATATAATGGCCATTGGAAGAAGGAGGAGGAGGAGGAGGAGAAAGAAGAAGAAGGAGGAGGAGGAGGAGGAAGATACGTCCTGAAATTGCAAGGAAAAAATTCACGAGAAAGAGTGGAAAGAAAAAAATGAATTTAAATGTAAAAGGTGGGTTTAAGAATGTCTGCTAAAAAATAACTTTTCTATACTTTTAAAAATAGCCATTAAAATGTTGGAAATAAAAGAAGGATAAATTATATTTGGTAAATTTCTGAGACAAGAGGAAAATACGATTCTGAAAGTAAAGGTTTATCTATGGCCTATCTGAGATAGATGCTGGCCAGACCAAGAAACAAGATATATGTTAAGAGAATTGAGGAATAAGACTGTATTTAATACTTATTTTTTATTTTGCTATGTTTCGTCCCTTAGCAATATGGAAACCCTCATGACTCCAATATTTTTGAAAACCATATAAAACTAAATCCAGGGGCGCCTGGGTGGCTCAGTCGTTAAGCGTCTGCCTTTGGCTCAGGTCATGATCCCAGGGTCCTGGGATCGAGCCCCGCATCAGGCTCCCTGCTCGGCGGGAAGCCTGCTTCTCCCTCTCCCACTCCCCCTGCTTGTGTTCCCTCTCTCGCTGTGTCTCTCTCTGTCAAATAAATAAAATCTTTAAAAAAAAAAAAAAAAAACTAAATCCATAATACTGTGGTATTATGAGCCTCTCCAAAAGCCGGCTCAGTCCACCCTAATCCCATAAATTATCTTTATCCTTTAACTCCAAATGGACACCATTTGACCACATTTACAACTAAGGCCCAATATCAAATTTCAGTTATTAAAATGCCATAAATTCTGCAAAAAATAGTTTACCATAAAAATTAACAGGCAAGTGAATAGCTTTCTATAGAGTGAGTAAAATCCTACTAAATGATAGCCATTAGCAAGAAGAAGCTTGGTAAGCTTTAACTCTAATAATCACAAAATTTGGGTATCAACACGGCACTCTACTTTTTTTTAGTTTAATAGAAAAGCATAACTGCTATCATTAAGTGGAAGCTAAAGGCAATGTGGATTTTAAGCTAACAATGTGGCAACTTAAATGTATGTGTAAATGAAACAGACGAGGTACTCATCTACAACCCAAACAAAGTAATTAGAGAATTTTGGACTATTCACCATAAGCCTATTTATTCCTGAAACAATAACATTTTGAATTAGCAAAAGAACATACTTCCAATACCAGAATACTTACTGAGTAGTTTTAAAAAAAAAAATTATTTAGCATTTCACTGCATGTGAAATTGGCTTTTAAAAAATTAAGATAGCCTATAAAAGAAAAAAGCATCCTCCTCAAAAACAAATCTCAAAACCCTTCAAAAATCAAAACTAAGAAATAGGAGTGAAGGGAAATAATGAGAAGAATATAACATTGAGAACCTAAAAAAAAAAAAGAAGGGCACAAAGTAAGTAAGAAGAATATTGGAAAGTAAGCATCAGGCAATAACATGAGTAATGGGAAAATGTCACTGAAAACACCAGGTGACACGCAGTTCCTAGAGCACAATTACCTGAGGTATCAGCTTTGCTGTTCCTTACCTATCTCACGATCTCAGATTCTGGCCCACTCTCTAATAACTGCTTCATATTCATTTCTCTTAGCCACTATTCACACTAACCCTATTTCTGCCCTATTTTTAAATGGTACAGGGTCTCTAATGGGTTCAACAGTAAGTGCAATAAGCAATTTTTTAAAAGAGCATGATTTCAGGGTCTCATGAAAATCCTATTCCGACCTCTACCCTTCATGCCTCAAATAAACTGCTTTCTTTACTGGGCTACAAATGCCTTTAAGTGAATATAAGACATCAGCTCAAATTCACATTAAGAGATAAGGAGAAAAACATGGCTTTTCCTTTGATCAGGGTTGGGAATAGGAAGTAGGAAGGCTTCTCAAAATAACCAAGGCCAACCAGACCCTAAAGGGGCAAAGATGAAAAACCAAGGTAATAAAAAAAAAAAAAAAAAAAAAAGTGGGACTGGAAAATACAATGGAACCAGCAAACTTAGGGCCAGACCAGGGACTATTATTACTCTTTACAGAATGATAAAGATAAAAATTAGAAACACAGGCTCCCCCAGCAGGGAAGTATATTAAAGCTCTGATTAGTCTGTCAAAAATAAAACCTGTCCAAATGGTCAGCTTTGGAAGGTTGCCCACAGCCCATCTACGGCAGCTGCATGCCCATGGGGAGCTCAAACAAGAGCCATGCAGGCTCAGTGCTGGATAAATAAGGATGCAAGCCAGATGAGAAGATTTATGCAATGTAAGGTAAAAGCCATAGTAACTGATGCCTTTGGAAGAAGTAGCTATGGTCCTTTAAATTTACAAGTGCAAGCATAGGGGGCAGGGTGCACACACTTGTTGAAATGGCAACAAAGACCAGGCTGGCAACATAAGTTTTAAAAAAAAAAAAATAGCTGCCAAGAGATCAGAGTACCAAGAGGCTCATCCTGTGCAGCCTGGAGACTAAGGCAGATGGAGCACAGCACTTTCTGGACTCAAGTGTCTGCTGAACAGAAAGTCTAGGGATCATAATGAGTCCCTGGTGAGCATACAGCATATGGAGCTGAGATGTTACTTAGATTGCTCCCCACACATAACTGCCTTATTTTGATTTTACCCACTTGTCAGTATATTATGAGTTACTGTTTAAGATACCTGTGAAGGTGCATCAACATGCAAGGCCCTCTGAAGCTAGGACGTATCTGCCAATCAAAACATTCAAAATCACAGCAGAATGAAATAACGTAAAACAAATTTTTAAAAAATACCGTAAGCAGGGTACCTTCAGTGAAATACAATGATCCCTACTACATAATTCTAAAGAAGCATGAGAAGTTGGGAAGATAAGGCAACTTAAAATGTCACCAGATTATTATTAATACTATTTTGTATATCTGCTGTTAGATACTTGGTCAGTAAGAGCCAATGGCTGTCAAACGCAGTGGAGCATAGCATTCCGTGCCATTCCATCAGTTTGACACAAGTCTCTTAAAAGGTATATATTAATGTAGAGATAATCAAATATATGAATGGAACAAAAGGGAGCCACAGTGGCTTCAAAATATTTCTGCAAATCTTCCAAAATGATGAGCCTAATTCCTATCTTCTTAAGGGTGGACGGGACTTAGTGACCGGCTTCTAGCGAAGAGGTGGCGTAAATGATGTTATGTAATTTGTGAGGCCAGTCATGAAAAGGAATGCTACCTCCTAGCTCTCTCTCATCACTACTTCTAGGCAAGCCAACACCACGTCCCGAGAACAGCCAACCATGGGAGAGGCCCTGGTGGAAAGGAACTGAGGCCTCCCTCTCCCCAGTAGCCAGCACGACTGTGGCCAGCCATGCGGGTGAGCCAACTGCAAGCCTGATTCTCCTGCCCCGGTTAGGCCTTCACATGACTGTGGCTTGGGTTGAAATCTTAACTTCCACCGAAAGAGAGACCCTGAATCAGAACTGCGGAGGTGAACTGCTCCTAAATCACAGACCCATGGAAACGGTGAGAGATGATACATGGTTTAAGCCACGGCGTTTTGGGGTAAATTGTTTTGCATATATACCTAATAAAATAGTAAACCCAGAAATAGGTCCAAAGACACAAAAGAAACATGTTATATGATGAAGATGTTAACACTGAAGGACTTGAGTTAACAAATCATGTTGAAATAACCAGCCACAACTTGAAGAGGGAAAAAAAAAAAATCAAAGGTGGATATTTATTTAACTCATTATAGAAAAAAAAAATTCCACATAAAGATTAATATAAAAAATAAAATATAAACATAAAACTAACAAAGGAAAATAAAGGCAAATAGTCTTTTAGGGGTGGAAAGAGGCATTTCTGAACATTTTACAAAACCCAGAAAACATTAAAGAAAAATACTGATGAATCTGACTACATAAAAATCAAAACATAGCATAAATAAGGTTAAAAGATAATCAGCATGATATTAAAAGCTGCAATATATATTAATCCTCAAAGTTTAATATATCTAAAATTATACAATTCTTACAAATTATAAGAAAAAAGACAAATGTTCTGAATGAAAAGTGAGCAAAATACATGAAAGGCATTTCACTGAAAGCAAAAATGGATAGTTTATAGAGATATAAAAAGATGTTCAGCCACATTAATAATAAAACAAATACAAATAAAAATCACCTTTTTAACCTATCAAGCTGACAAAGATCTAGAGAACTAAAAGCACCCAGGGTGCGAAAATACAACCTCTCATGTTCTCCTGGTAGTGCAAACGGGTAAAACCTTTCTTGAATGTAACAAGACGATGTGCACTAATGTGTTACACGAACACACCCTCTGTTCAGGGCACCACTTCTAGGGTACAAAGATATGATCACGGATTTTTCAGTACTCCATTACTACTAACAGTGAACCTTGATTGAAAACAATCTAAGTGCCCATGAATACATCAATAGACTATGACATGCATGAAGTAGAATCATTTGTAATCATTAAAAAGAATACCTATATTGCTTGACATTCACTTTTGGAAAAAAGTTGGAAAGCTCTAAGTATAATAAGGACTCATTTATTTGAAATTCTATACACACAGAGAGCATCATCATCATAATCATGGAAAGAAGTCAGGTGAGAAAGAATATGAACCAAAATGATGACAGTAGTGTTTACTGGCAGTCAAAGGATTTTCACTTTCTTTGTATTTTTCTGTATTATTTAAACTTTCAATAATGGGTACATATTATCTTTACAAACTAAAGCAAATTAACATTAGTCTTTTCTGCTACAACAGATATTTCTTTAGTGTAAATTAGCTCATATGCAGGAAAATGGCGTCAGTTGCGTTGGCTCATAGGTAATTTCACATCAGGAGCAAGTTTTCTCACACTTAATGGGAAAGATCATTTAGTGGTTTCAGGACTTCCACTATGTTATGCTACCTGAGGAAGCTGAGAGTACAGATGAAGAAATGCACAATATTTTCCCCTGTCTTTAGAATACAATACCCTGGATCAGACTTGTAACTTTGATGAAATTAGTCTCTGGTAGAAGTGGATGGTTTTAAGGATTTATAACTATCAGGAGGAAAACCAGGGTTTAAGGCTGCCTAAGATTGACTGTGATGCTGGGTGTAAATGCCAGTTGAGATTTAGCCATTTTTATTACAATTGTCATTTTTTTGTGTGTTAGTTATGTTTACAACATTCCACTGGTTTCAAATCATCTGTTCTCATCTGTTCCTAACCCTGTTTTCTCTCTAAGCCCTATCACTTCTAGCACATGACTTCGCAGAATTAAAGATTTTTCAGGAACGCAAAAATTAGCATTAAAAGAGAAATGCATATGCTATTCCGAGTAAAATGCAAAAACAGAGAGAAACATTCCGTAAGTAAAAAAAGAAAGGGAAACAAAACTTTAAACTTTATTTCGCTTCAGCCACAATTTCTAATGAAAGATGTGAAACACAGGGCAAAACAATTTCAATATTCATGATTTACACCATACATTTTTATTGCATGTTACACATATAAAGAAAAAGAAATGGTCTTTGCTCCACTATCCACTTAAAATCTAAACAAGACAGAGAATTAAACAGGCATCAACTATGGAAGAGGCAGCGATCCAATTAACCTTCCCCCCCCCCGTGGCACAAAGAGGAGGGAGATTTCTTTCTTTCTCATAGAAAAGAATTCCAGAGGCAGGCAGTTCATTCTGACCCTGCACTGTCCATCAAGGCAGTTCACCCATCATCATTCCTTTTTTTAAAAAACACTTTATTGCAGTTTAACTGACATACAAAAACTGCACATATTTAATGGATACACCTTAACAAGTTTGGAGATAAGTATACATCAGTGAAACCATCACCACAATATATTCCATAAACATATGGGACACCTGCAAAAGTTTCCTCCCACCCTCTTTTAATCCCATTAACTTCTGAATACAGTATTCAATTACATACCCTCAGTGGGGAGGGAAGGAAGGAGAAATGCGAACAAGGAGGGAAGCAACTCTGAAACTATTTTAGATACATTGTAGCATTAACCAAAGGAATAAAGGAGTTAGTTGGTGCTGTGGAAAAGGGGGAAGTCAAGAAAAAAACTCTCTAGAGACCTAAAAGCAAAGATAACCCAGTAGAGACAAGTATTTCTAGTACCTGGATCTTAGTTTCTAATATGATTCCTCACTATAAGGAACTCAAGCTCTTCAGAGAAAAGGGTTGATTCCAGGGCTGGGCCTGGGAAGGTACAAAATGAGCCTGGAACATTTTGTTACACCACTAAGTAAAAAGGTACTCAGAAAAATGATGGATGAACAGCAGGACAGAGGCCTGCTTAAAGAATGGGAAAATCTGATTACTAAATAAGTAACATCAATAATAATTATAAACTATCAAAAAGTACCTTTGGATTTGCTTATTTTCAGAAATTGGCATTATCACAGAACTAGGTATTTAGCCTCAAAAGATAAATTATGTAATGTGAATTTAACTTAGTATAAGTAATACCATGAAAGTATTTTATAAACTACTAAGTTTAATAAAATGCAAAATATTATTTTAAAATAAGTTTCCTTTGCAATCACCCTCACATATAGGTTAGAAATGAAGTTAGTTCCCTTGCAGATACAAAGAAAAATTTTCAATTCATAAATTATCCATCTATATAATTTCCAAAGTATAATTATTGAGTTGAGTAAATAAGGCGTTCCACTATTCTTTGATTTTATATCTGCATGTCCAGCTGTTATGTGACTTTGAGATCCAGTGGTAAAATGCAAAGGTGTGAATCTGAGCTATTTTAAATGTACATTTTATTATCAGTAGTCCTAGTATACAACGGTCAGACCCCTGTGGTTTGTTAAAAAACAGCTGGTGTTGAAATTATCTAAGCCTACAGAGCACTGGGAAGAGCAGAGAAATGATCATCAAAAAGAGAGAGAGAGAGAATGAAGTTGGCATTTCTTCCTTCAGTATTTACTCCTTTTACGTCAATAAACATTTGAGTACCTGCTACATGTGGGGGCATCATACCAGTTTCTATACTGAAAGAATGAAGATATATCTGTGTATCTATATAGATATTGAACATTAAACATTGTTCTTTTGAATTAATCTAGCCTTGTGATAAGGTTACCAGGGCCATAAAACTAAAATGAATAAAGATAGGTTTTATAAAAGAGATAGGCAATTGGGGATGTTATGGAAAGACAAACTACACAGTATTCTATAATCTCTGGTCCTTCTACTCTCAGAAAAATGACTCTCATCCAAATGGCTGCCCCAAGGTCGACATGGTAGTTAGCCAAAGTGCCCTCTACTAAAAAAAATACAAATCACAACTTCCTCTTGCTTGAAATCCTTCGATAACTCTCCATGTCCTATAGCACAATAGCAAACTCCTTAGATTTAACATACACTTATCTTTCATTAGCACATCATGCTCCAGCCAAACCCAGCTACATGCAATTCCTACAATATGTCATGCTTTTACTTGTCTCTGGGCCCTTATATATGTTCTCCTTTGTCTTTATCTCTCTTCCCACCTTCTTTTGTCTTGACCAACTCTTTCCTTTTCTTTTCTTTTTTTTTTTTAAGTAAGCCCTATGCCCAACATGGGGCTTGAACTCATAACCCTGAGATCAAGAGTTGCAGGCTCTACCAACTTAGCCAGCCAGACACTCCTGTCTTGGCCAACTCTTATCCACCCTTCAGGTCTGCTTAGATGTCACCCATCAGGAAGTCCACCCTGACTCTCCATGTCTGAATTAGATACCCCTCCTATGTGTTCCCATAAAATCCTATGTTTCCTCTACCAAGCATTTATCACACCTGATATTCTCATCCTTACCTCCAATCAGCTATGAGTTCTGTGATGGCTTCTTGTTCACTGCCAGACCTCAGCACCTTGCACTGAAGTAAGTGTTCAGTGTTCAATACAGTTTTATTGAAGAAATCAATAAATGAGTTCCAATAATTACTAAAAATAATTTTAACATACTCTCCTGTCCATGTAGACTATCTGCACTGTATTCAGAATATGATGGATGTGGTGGAGGCAAAGACTGAGAGAAAGGCATTGCCTAACCACATGCAACAAACTGTGTGTGTGTTTGTGTGCTGTGTCTGTGTGCATGGGTGAGCACGTTCATGTGTCTGACTACCCCATCTCACATCTGGTAGTTTTACTTGGCAGTTGACAATACTCATTGAGAAAGTGTTTCTATTTATATATGTGTATGTTTATGTAAACTGAACTTCAAGAGGTTGATTTGGGTTTTTTTTTTTTTTTTCTTCAATAAATCATAGCACATCACTCATGTCTAAAGGCAATAAAGATGGGTAACAAAGAGCAAGTAATTTTTCATAACCTATTCAACTGTAAGACATCAAGAATTCTTTTTTTCAATTGAAAGCTTACTTTTAGGAAGTGTTTAGCTTGTTTTTCCTTAAAAGCAATGTTTTTCAGTCCACACGCCATGGTGGCCCTAAGGATTCCCTAGAGGCACAAGGGCCGAAGGGAGCAGGCACAAAGTAACCAAAACTCTGAACCCCAATTCCCTTCTTCAGTCAAAGTCACTCACTTCTATCTTTTGGGTTTTTTAATAATAGAATTTCAAAAAAGATTTTCTTTGAAGGGTTCACTACATAAAAAAATAAGAAGAAAAAGAGGTTAAAAACCACCACCTTAAAAAATCAGACATGGATTGAGGCTCAGACTATATAATTTAAGTCCTAATGTTTTTCATATTTCTTGTTTAAATTCATCTCTGTCAGGTTTATAAGCCCTTATTTGTGCTAAAAGGAGAAATAGCATTTGAATGCAGAGATAGAGTGAAAACATGGGTTTTGAGAAGTGTATTTATTCTCTGATGCAACATAAGATTATTTATCTTATAATGTTTAATGGCATTATTTATGTACCAATCTTCAAGTTAATGATTCATAACATAGAATACCAAAACAATATAATGAACAACAGAAAAGCCCACTGTAAATGCTAGCTGCAGCTGTGTTTTATGTATGATAGACTAATATCCCACCCCACTTTAATAATTTCTTAGTAAAAAGATCACCTTAAATAGGAGAATTCACCAAACTCACACTTAAGTAGCAATTTTAACTACTTTGCCAATAAAGAAAAAAAGGGGGAGCAAGGTAATTGAAACCAGGGGTTGCTCTATATTGCAACAGTCAGAAGACCATTCAGAACACCAGGAGGGAGAATTCGATCTGCTGGTAAACACACTCGGGAGTGATAAGCAGAAATGGGAGTCTCTAAACAGAAATCTTCAGCCATCCTCTGCACAATGGCTTTGGAATTGTGGAATGGTATTCAACGGCAAGTCAGGTAAATACCTGAAAACTCCCAGCTCTGAACTTCATAAGTTAGGTGAATCTGAAATCTTTAGAGCTGAACATATATATAATTATGCCTAAGATCTACTGAGCTGAGAAGCAACCAACCTAATTTTCATCTCTTCTGGGAAGTCTTATCTGAGTATTATAAAACCCAGCACTGTCGTCCACCCCCAAACTCCTCTGGCATACACTAGCCATACCCCCATTTGGCACCCAGTATTATTAGTTATCTTTTTATAGTTATGTCCATTTTCCACAACTACACTGTAAGCCCCTAAAGGGTAAGTGACATGTCTCGCTCCTCTATAAACCCTAAAGGTCTTAGAATTTTGCTAAGCATCTGCAGGTGCTAAGTAAATTTTTCTTGACTGTTTGCTTAATTTTAGATATGGTTTATATTACCACCCAGTTATAATGTTGATGGAGAGACACTTTGATATGATTGTGTCAGATACTCCATCCCTTTAAATACCAGTCAGGAGCATAAGAGAGAAACTGGGTGACCAGAGCAGGCTGTTTGGGAGCCACCCAATCCATCTGATACAGTACCTCCCTGCATGTGTTACTCCCAAAGAACCAAGTGCCCATCTTACTCTAGAGCTAAATTGTTACTTCTCGTCCCACGCTCAGTACCAAATTAGAAATCAGAAAACTTGGATTCAGGTCCTAGCCATGCCAATGACACAGCAATTCATTTCATCTATTTGAGTAGACTACCTATAAGGTTCTTTGCTTCAACTATCTGTGATTCTAACTTCAGGCCTTTACCTTCCATATCAGAAATCCATGGAATGGCCCCTTCTCCCCACTACTAAAGTTACCTGTCTTCCATGATACACCCCATCATCATCGTCATCATTGCACCCTACTCCAAGACTTTTTCTGACTTCTGCTGCAAGGTTAACATTGGTCATGAAATCATGTTCACTTCTAATGATGACATGGTTAAATTTCTTGCCTGATCTTTACTTTATACCTGTGCTCATTTAATAAACACATGTCACATGGCTGATTGGGTAATACAAGATAACATACACACTTGGGGAAACTTCTAATACATTCCTGCTTTCAGCAGCAAAGATAAGTATAACCCCATTTGCAAATAAGTATCAGTAATAATAAATAAAATTATTTTCATATGGGTCACCAATAGGTTGTTGTCAACTTAATCAATAGTTCAGTGGCCCTGAGAATAATTCCCTGATCTTTCCAATTTTGTAAGAAATTTATTTTTATTGTTTCATCAACATCAAATGATATTAAGGAACATCACAACGGTTGTTACAGTAAATGGCTCAGAAAGAAAATTTAGTAACAATTTTGATAGATTTTAGGAAGTATATGAGCTAAATAAAAATATATGAGCCATACAGAAATTCAAAGCAATTTAAATTAATATCTATCAGTTTTGAATAATGAAGAAGTTTTTCAGAACCTAATATACCTTTGTTCTGCAAAAAGACTAAGCATATCATCCAAAGACCTTCCCCTTTCCCAAGCCAAGTAATTTGTTATTCAATTAATTACAAAGAAAGGTGGCAATTTTATCTCTTCAGATGTGTCTAGCAAAAAGAGCCATAATAAAATCACAGATGAAAGATCAGTTTTAGAAGTGAGACAGACATTAACAGAACCCCCCAGGCAATATTTAAAATACTATTTTTCCTTGGCCATAATTATACCAACATTATGCTATACTTTGGGTGTTAACTTCAGTACAAACATTAAACAGTGACATAAAAATTTTTGGCCAACAGTACTGTGAGGTTTTGTTTCATCTTTAATAAGGATGGAGTGATTGGCAACCACTTTCACAAATTATTATCAGATCTGTAAACTCTGAAAGAAGCATTAATTGGAAACAGAAAGAAACACTGTAAGAAACAATTTGACTTTGAAACCAATGAAATAAAAATTTCATTCTAGTAAAGAATATTCATTTGTGTTGTCTAAAATACTGTATCGCTGTAGTAATACTAAAATTAAAATTTTTGTTATTCTATTTTGTTACCTCAATTAATCTCTTACATGAACCTATTTTTATCCCATTTTGAAAGATATAAGCTAATGCTCACAGTATTTGAGTAATCTTCCTCAAGTCACACAGATAGTAAGTAGCAGTGGTAAATCCAGATTATCTGACCCTATGGACTGTGCAATTAAGCACTATGCTCCCACTTAGTTGCCACTCCCAGTAAATATTCACCACTCCCAATAAACATAACAAGAGTTATTGATTTCATAACTGCTACTATGGCACTCAGATGCAACAAATATAAGAGTGTCCTGAATACACAATTAGTTCAACCCACTATATAAAAGGTAAGTGCTCAAGTCTCATTAATTTCTAATAAACTTTCAAATGGGAAGGGGTACAAAAAGGAGAAAAGTACAAATCTATATACACATCAATTAATAGAAAAATATCACTGGAGTTGTCTTTGGACTTAACAAGTACTGAAAACTCTTATTATACTGCTATTCTTTCAGCCCTCTGAATTGGCTCTCAGAATCTGAAATTTCACTGTTGAAAGAAAAGAAAGCTGGAAGATATATGCATTCCAAAACACTGTGCCCTTTTGCGATTTCCCTTCTACATTTACTACCCAGATCTTTAAACACTCAACTAGGAGCTAAACCAATTTAACTGTAGGTATAAAATGTAAAATTGGAAATGCCACAAAATCAACATGACCTTTAAAGTGTAACATTTTCCACAATCATTTACTTAATAGCAGAAAAACATTTTATAGTGTTTAAAGCATAGTCTTCATGTGTAATATTTTCAGCAAACATAAAAGCAAATACAGAACAAAGTACTTAAAAATCAACCACATTTTTTAAACAAAAACTGCAATTAATTTTAAACCACCACTTTTTCTGCAGTAGTTACATTATCAAACATTCATAACCTTATTGGTATGCTTCACTTTTCAAATACAGACCTGATGTAACCATCACCCAAGCCCAGTCACCTCCTGCAACTGGTAAGGCCTACCAGTATGACTGATTTTCCCCCAAGTTAGCCGAATCAGTTTGCTTGAGAACTAAAATATACGTCGGAAAAAAGGCCAAGATGAGCCTTCTATGTAAACCAACAGGACGACCTTGATTAATTCCAAGGCACTGATCTCAACATAGTGTCTTCTTACCAGCCAGACTCCTCAGTCAAAGATACTGAAAGCAAAGATAATAATTAGGTAGTCGATATTACCATAAAATTAAATTTTGTATAAGAGCAAATGTAGTTTTCTATCTTCAGATCTAATCATATATTTCTTAAAAGATATGCAAATAGATGCTAATCGGATGGCAAACTTTCCCCAAGAGAGAATCACACTGGAGATAAATCACCACTCTCATAATTTTAATTCCATAATCAAGTAGCAATTCTTGAGAATATATCTTTTCCCTTTGACTACTTTGATTAAGTAGTTTCAGTAGAAGCTGATCAGAAAATACTTTTTCTCAAATTTTTTTTTTTCTGCACTGTTACTAGCAGGAGATTAAAATTAGCAAGACAAATGAAGTCAGAATCCATATCATCCCCATTTATTGCCTTTTACACCTGAAAGTTAGGAAGAAGAAGAGATCAAGGAAACAAACAGAGCAATCTAATGCCTGGCTAAAGGACAAATTCTATCTTTAAAATTGAGTGTGTTTCTATCAACTCTACGAATTCAGTTCTTTAATGAAAAGGTTATAGCATGCAGACAAAACAGTGCCATATCAGCCAAGCAACTAAATTAGATACCTCACCTGTCACAGAGAAAATCAATAAGGCCCAATGAATTTATATTGTACACTGATTTATTTAGGGAAAAACTTTGAAATACGATATCTTTAGCTTTTAGTGTACTAAACATATTCTTTCTGCTCCATTGGCTGGAAGAAATCTAAGATGGCCTCTGTGGGAGAGGGCAAACAGGAGTCAGACTTAGTACAAGAGAGAAGCAGAACAAGATGAAAGAAAAGGAGTTGGGAAGGGGGAATTTTCCATTCAACATACATAAAAATAATGGCTTTTTACAGGTAAAGGAAGGTAAGGGGCTACCCTAAGAAGGAAATAGACACAATCACCTTTGGTAGAAACAAAACAGCAGAAGGTCTAAAGGAGCCCTGAAAAGTGGTTTACACCCCAAACAAAACAAGAGTGAGACAAACTTAAGTAGGAAAAGACGAGAATCTGACCTGATTCTTTTCCAGCACCATCTTGTTCTCTTCTGTGATGGTCCCTTTCACCTTCCTTCTCTATACCTTTACTTGTGCTACTCCTTCAGCCTAGCATTTCTTTCCAACCTCTCCACTCATTTAATGCTGCAGTCTCCTAATACAAGCTCAGAATCTCACTCCATTTTGTGAAGTCACAGGCAATCTCCAACCTCTTAGTTACACTCCATCCTATAGCACACCAAAGCTTTGTTTATACCTCATTGTGGACACTTAGATTATATTCTGAATCACAGTCATTTATTTACATATTAATCTTCTCACCACCATACCTAGGGGTTCTTATTTTGGGAGGGGGGAAATATGTTATCTTTTTTTAATTGTGGTAAAATACACACGACCTAAAATTTACCATATTAACCATTCTTTTTTTTTTTTTTTTTTTTTTTAGATTTTTTTTATTTGAGAGAGAGACAGAGATAGTGAGATAGAGAGCACAAGTGGGGAGGAGAGGGAGAAGCAGGCTCCCCACAGAGCAGGGAGCCCGATGCGGGACTCAATCCCAGGACCCTGGGATCATGACCTGAGCTGAAGGCAGACGCTTAACCAACTGAGCCACCATATTAACCATTCTTAAGTGTATGGTTCAATAGTGGTTAAGTATATTCACTTTGTTGTGCAACCAATCTCCAGAACTTTTCATCTTAGAAAACTGAAACTCTGTACCCATTAAACTCCTTGTTCCTCCCTACCCCCCACTCCTGGTAACCATCATTCTACTTTCTATGAATTTGACTGCTCTATGTACCCTGTATAAATGGAATCATACAGTATTTATTTTCTTGTGACTAGCTTATTTCACTTAGCAAATGTCCTCAAGGATCATCCATGCTGTAGCATGTCAGAATTTCCTTCCTTTTTAAGGCTGAATAATATTCAACTATATGTATGTACCACCGTTTGTTTATCCATTCATCCATCCGTGGACACTTGGGTTGCTTCCACCTTTTGGCTATTGTGATTAATGCTGCTATGAACATGGGTCTTAGAGACTCTGCTTTTAATTTTTTTTTTAAAGGATTTATTTATTTATTTATTTGAGAGAGAGAGCACAAGCAGGAGAGACAGAGGGAGAGGGAGAGAGAGAATCTCAAGCAGACTCTGTGCTGAGAGTGGAGCCCAACCCGGGGTCCGATCCCAGGACCCTGAGATCATGACCTGAGCCAAAACCAAGCGGCGGTCACTTAACTGACTGTGCTACCAGGCACCCCTGCTTTCAATCCTTTTGGTGTATTTGCAAAAGTGGAACTGCTGGATCATATGAGAGGTCTATTTTCAATTTTTTGAGGAATTGCCATACTGTTTTCCATAGTGGCTACCATTTTACATTCTCATCAAGAGTGCACAAGGGTTACAATTTCTCCACATCCTCACCAATACTTGTTACTTTCTATTTTTTTTAATAGTAGCTAGCCTAATAAGTGTGAATTCATAGTATCTCATTGTGGTTTTCATTTGCATTTTCCTAATGATTAGTGACACTGGGCACCTTATCATGTTCTTATCAGCCACTTATATATCTTCTTTGGAGAAATGTCTACTTAAGTCCTTTGCTCATTTTTTAATTGGGTTATTTTGTTGTTGTTGTTGAGTTATAGAAGTTTTTATATACTCTGAATATTAACCCCTTATCAAATATATGAATCATTGAGGTTTTTAATTTACCTTTCTATTCCCTAATTTTCCAGAGTAGATTATATGTAATATAGAAATACATTTTGAGTTGAATGTGTTTCTTTCTTTTGAAAAAAATTTTTGTATAATATAAAATTCAAAACATCCAAAAAGAGTTATATAATAGAAAATAAGACACCCTCCCCTCCCTGTTCTCCTGCCACTCCCTGGAGGCATCCTCCTCTTTCTAATTATTCCCTCCAGAGATATTCTGTGCATATACAAGAAAATGTGTATCTTAATTTAGTCTCCTTCAAAATATTAACCGACTATTACCAATGTTCTGCACCTTACCTTTTTGACTTAGTAATTATTCCATTTCAGCATATATAAACTGCCTTATTCTTTTTAACTACTACATATTCTACTATATGTACCATAATTTATTTATCCAATCTCCCAAGAATGGGCACTTAAGTTGTTTTCGATTCCTGCAAAGAATATCTCTAAATATATATTATTTGGTCCAAGTACAAGATCTGTAGAATAAATTCTAATAAGAAATCAAGTGATATGTGTATTTTAAGTTTTGATAACTATTTCCAAATTGGTCTCAATGAAAACTGCAAAAATCCATACTCCCATTAGCAATGATGACTCTATTTCTCTATACCCTCAATAACACACTGTGTTTGCAAAATTTTTTGTTTCATTGCCAGTCTGACAGACTACTAAGTCTAATATTTGGGTCATTCACAATCCAACCTCAATCTACATGATGTATACCTCATTTCACTGCACTACTCTTTATCGTGCTTCAAAGATACTGCATTTTACTTATTTATTTATTTATTTTTTTTACAGATTGAAGGTTTGTAGCAACCATGCATCGGGCAAGTGTATCAGCACCATTTTTTCAACAGCATTTGCTCACTTCACATCTCTGTGTCACATTTTGGTAATTCTCACAATATTTCAAACTTTTTCATTATCATTATATTTGTTATGGTGATCTGTGATCAGGGATCCTTGATGTTACTATTCTTTTTCTTTTTTTTTTTTTTTTAATTTGAGACAGAATGAGAGAGAGAGAGCACATGAGAGGGGGGAGGGTCAGAGGGAGAAGCAGGCTCCTTGCTGAGCAGGGAGCCCGATGCAGGACTCGATCCAGGGACTCCAGGATCATGACCTGAGCCGAAGGCAGTCGCCCAACCAACTGAGCCACCCAGGCGCCCGATGTTACTATTCTAATTGTTTTGGAGCACGACAAACCATGCCCAGAAAAGACAGTGAACTTAATCAATAAATGTGTGTGTTCTGACTACAGATGTGGTGGAAATAGCACTTTGTCATTCCTTTGGCCACATAATATATTTTGAAGATAAAAAAAAGAACTTTAAATTAGTAGACATAGAAAAATGAGACTGCTATATAATAAAAATGTTAATAAAAAAAGGACATGACTGTTAGAGTTTTATCTTGAACTAAACAACACTGAGCATTCTCAAACTCAGCATGTAGAGTTTTCGGTAACTATAATGCATTAGTATGTCACTGACCATTCATCTCTCTAAGTATTTTAAACGAGAAGGACACTTTGAAACTAGAATTGTATTTAATATATCACTTGCCTCAAGATTGCAACTTCACAAGACTATTTGTAGCTTCTTCCCCCCAGATCTTTCTACCTAACTCTGCCTTGCCCTTGTGGCTTCAGTCACACAGAGATTGGTCACAAGAACTTTAGAATCTAGGCTTTTCTTACCATAAACAGCAAATAATGTGTCTTTGACTCTATACAGAAGGTGGCAATATAATTTGTGCTTTTGGAGGGGGACTAACATCTCAAGCTAACAACTAGGTAACAAATATGATTAGGAGCCACACACACAAGCTGAATATCCCAAAGTATATACCTTTCATAATAAGATACAAGCAGGCTTAATCAATAAGACATTTTCGGAAGGAAAAAATGCATTTTTTTCTTAGACACACCCAAATAACCATCTTTTCAGCAGTATTGCCTTCTTTTTTTTTTTTTTTAAGATTTTATTTATTTATTTGACAGAGACACAGCAAGAGAGGGAACACAAGCAGGGGAGCAGCAGAGGGACAGGGAGAAGCAGGCTCCCCGCTGAGCAAGGAGCCCGATGCGGGACTCCCTGAGCCGAAGGCAGACGCTTAACCAACTGAGCCACCCAGGTGCCCCAGCAGTACTGCCTTCTTAAACCCAAATCATTATTTCCCTTTATTACTTGTCTGCAAAACCAAACAAACAAACAAACAAAAAGAATTGAAATGTAATAACTAAGTATAACTCATTAAGCGATTAATTCCTCACATTTCTTTATAACAAGTTAAAATTTACGTGTAATTTTGGGTTGCTTGGGTGGCTCAATCGGTTAAGCATCTGACTCTTGATTTCAGCTCAGGTCATGATCTTGGGGTTGTGAGACTGAGCCCCATGTCAGGCTCCGCACTAGACACGGAGCCTGTTTAAGATTCTCTCTCTCTCTCTCCCTCTTCCTTTGCCCCTCCCCCCCACTCTCTCTAAAAAAATTTACATAGGATTTTAACAAATAGCTCATATAGTGCTCAAAAATAACCTATAAAGTATATGTTATCTCCACTTTTCAAAAAAAAAATGAAGTTCAGGGGTGCCTGGATGGCTCAGTCAATTAAGTGTCCACCTTCGGCTCAGGTCATGATCCCAGAATCCTGGGATTGAGTTCCACATCAGGCTCTTTGCTCAGCGGGGAATCTGCTTCTCCCTCTCCCTCTGCCACTCCCCCTGCTTGTGCTTGCTCTCTCTCTCTCTCTCTCTGCCAAATAACTAAATAAAATCTTTTAAAGAAAATGAAATTCAGAGACAAAAAATTCACTTTCACATTGTTCATAGAGCTAGCACTCAAATAAAACCACATTCTTTTCCCCATACATCACCACTTCAAAGTCTAGAAATTTATATTTAATGTCTATTTTTTTAAGTTTTAAAACAAAGGTTTTAATGAAATATTTAGAATATTAACATCATGCAGTCATACATACCACATGTCTCAAACTATTAATTTCAAACTTAAACTATTACTGTCATAACTCAAGTGTTCAGACTATAAAACTTCTCTTACACGAGAAATAGACTCATAAAAAAGCTAATTAGTTTATGAAGTGCCTCAAACTATCCTTATATAATGATACTAAATAGTTATTATCAAACAAAACTAAATAATAATTACTTAGTATTTGAATCTGACACTAATAAAACTCTTATTAAACAAATAAACTCTTAGAAAAATACCAAAATGCTTTATAAATAATCTGCTACACCAGGCAAACTAAAATTTAAGGAAATAAGGCTACATACTGTATGATTCCAACTACATGACATTCTGGAAAAGGCAAAACTATAGAGACGGTAAAAAGATCTATGGTTGTCAGGGGTTAGCTGGAAGAAGATAGATGAATAGGTAGAACATGGTGGACTTTGGGGCAGTGAAACTAATGTATGATACTATAATGGTGGACACATGCTATTACACATTTGTTCAAATATACAATAGAATGTACAATACAAAGAGTGAACTCTCGTGTAAACTATAGACTTTAGGTGATAATGCTGTGTCAATGTAGGCTCATCAGTTGCAATGAATTTACCATTCTGATAAGTACTGTTGATAATGGGAGAAGCTATACATGTGTGGGGGTGGGGGTATATAGGAAATATCTATACCTTCCATTCAATTTTGCTGTAAACCTAAAACTGGGCTAAAAAAAAATCTATTTTTATTTTATTATTATTATTTTTTAAGATTTTATTTATTTATTTGACAGAAAGAGACACAGCGAGAGAGGGAACACAAGCAGGGGGAGTGGGAGAGGGAGAAGCAGGCCTCCCCTGGAGCAGGGAGCCCGATGTGGGGCTCGATCCCAGGACCTTGGGACCATAACCTGAGCTGAAGGCAGATGCTTAATGACTGAGCCACCCAGGTGCCCCTAAAATCTATTTTTAAAAATTAAGACAAATTTTAATTTTTAATTCTGTGGCAACTCTAATCTTTTCCTACCACATGTTGCTTTATAGGTCCACTGTTACCTACTCAGCAAAGAACAACTTTGACCATCAACCCTAACCTTCAGCTGAACTCTTCTTTATATACTCAGTGCTCCTCACAATGCCTGCTCTGCCCCTTGTAGCCCACTCATCCTCGAACATGACATTGGTAGAGTAAGTCCAAAGACAGGGAGAAAATTTGGTACAGACAACCAACAGAGAAGGCAGGTAATGGAGAAGGAAGGAAAGAATTCCTAAAGAGGACAATTAGCAGGGAAATCCACATGAGAGAGCAGAAAGGAGAAAAGAACCTGAGATGCTATGAATTTACTGGTCTACATAATGTGAAAACCATATGAAATTAAATTATTCTAAAATGTAAAAGATGGTATTACAAACATTTCCCTTTAAAAAAAAAATCTTTGCTGTACATGATTCTAAAAGTAGAACACTAGAACTTGATAATGTGTTTACAATGTGTCCCCCAGCTATAAGCAAGACGATTTTTCAAAAGCTGACCATAAATGCTACAAACATTTTTCAAAAGAAAGAAATATAAAAGGGTGTGTGTCAAAGTGCCATTACAAAGACCTAGCTCTCAAAATAAACTTTGGATAAAACTGCAAAGATTAAATTTTTATGATTTATTACATGGAAGAAAGATGTACACTTTTATCTTCTGGGCATTCTTAACCTAAGAAGTCAAAAACCTGGTATGAGTTACCAAACTGGACAGGAGTACAATGAAATTCTGAAACAGCCATACAGGAATGAAAATGGAGTTTGTGCGCTTGCTGCTTTGGTCATCAATTAGAACAGGCTAAGCACCTGGCAGATCCAAACATCTGAGTCATTTAGGAGAGGCTAAAGGTTATAGTGGCAAATCAGGGACCCGTTGGACAGGGTTAAAAATGGTTCTGGCAGGAGCCACCACCACCATCAATACCACCTGAACAAATAATGACCCTCTGCATCTGAAATTTCAGGGGAGGCATAAAGACTGGAGTTGTGCTAGTGATCCAATTCAGTTCAGCTAATAGCGATTAAACAACAATGAAGTACTAGGCATTAAGTTAAAGGTGCCATAAGACAATGAAGAATAAGATGTAGCCCCTACTTTTAAAAGTTTCCAGTCCAACATAGGGTGAGTCACGTCCACAAATGACTATAATCCCGGCAAAGTAGAACGAACGCCAAGAAAGAGATACAAAAACAGACATTCAGAGATTTCATCAAGGAGATAGATTGTCTAGGATAAAACCTATGGTCACTCAGTTTACCAACAGGGTCTTGTTATGGTTACTGTCCTTACTTATAATTTTCTCCCACTATATGTACTACTTCTATACTAGAAGATGTGAAAAACTTGACAAATTTATCTGCTGCTTTAATGTTTCACAAATGATTTTCCATAAATTCTTCACTGAAATTCAAAGCTATGCCATGCCCGGTAGAGACTATCATCCTGTCAGGCAGCCAACCCCCCACGATGGTCCCCAACGATACATGCCTCATATCCTGTATAGTCTCACTCTGAATCGGGGCTGGCCCGTGAGACCAATAAGACATCAAAAATGGTGGTGTGTGACTTCCAAGGATAGGTCATAAAAGGCACTAGAGTTTCCACCTTGGTATCCTGTATGTCACTCTGGGGAAGCCAGCTCCCATGATGAGAGCAGCCCCTTGGAAAGCCCCTTGTGGAGAGGAACCAAATTGCCAACACCAGCTTGCCAGCCATGTGAGTAGGCACTTTGGAAGGGAACCTTTTAGCCCCATGCATGTCCTCCAATAACTGCACCTCCTGCTGGCATCTGACAGTAACCACATGAGATCCTGAACCAGATCCACCCAAACTGCTAACCCACAGCAAACATGATAAAATAAATGATTACTGTTGCTTTCAGCCACTGAGTTTTTGATTATGTTACAAAGCAACAGAGAACAATGCATGTGAGGCTCAGAGAAACTAACTTATCTACTACCATTTAGGAGTGCGCAGGGAAACCAGGTCTGGAATCCAATCTCTAGGCTTTAGGTTCAGTTTTCTTGCCATTAAACAATACTACTTTTCAAGTAAAATAAGTTACAATACCATAAGGATGATCATTTCTATGTGATTATACCACCAGCATTAATATACCAGGTATCCCACAGTAAAAAAAAAAAAAAAAAAAAAAGACACAGCACATGTCCCTATATACTTGACAGACATGATGAGACCTGCAATATAATTGAATTCATGGTATTCCATGGTACTTTTTACTGTCTTCTGGAAGATTTCTGTTTTTTTTAATGTACAGATTTTAAAAATAAAAACCTATTTAGAACATTTAATACTCAACAATCACATTACTGACATTGAAAATATTTATATACTTTACAATCTTAATCACAATAAACATCTGTATAATTTTAAACAGAATTAATATGTCAGACAAGAAAAGCTCAACAGCTGATTGTTTAAGGACTTGCATTTTTTCTTTAGGTCTTTAACATTTTAGCATTACACAAATGTAGTAAATAGAGCAGCAAAATGTTCATGACGGTGGTATCTTAAATTCCAATCCATAAAATTGTTACTACCTTACAGGACAAGGTAGCCAGCTCTTAGCCTATCTACTCCTGGAGAAAGTCAACAGAATATTTCATTGTCACAACCACAACTGCATGTAATGTCCCTTCACATAATCACCTCTTTTGACCCACAC
This sequence comes from Mirounga leonina, assembly GCF_011800145.1. Lineage (NCBI taxonomy): Eukaryota > Metazoa > Chordata > Mammalia > Carnivora > Phocidae > Mirounga > Mirounga leonina. The sequence continues at coordinate 53,625,095 of NW_023270451.1, forward strand.
GATACTACAAGGTGGGGCAGATTTACTACCACTCCCATTTTCCAAAGGATGATGGGGCTTAGAGAAGTCTAAGTAACTTAACTGAGGACACATGCTATTAAAAAGAATCACAAAAATCCAACCTATAAAAAAAAAACCCAACCTATAACTTTTTAGCTCCAAGTCCCAGACTTTTCTTCTACACTGTATTTTAGCCCAGAGGTTCTCTACCCAGGCTGCCATTAGAACACCTGGGGGCACTTTGAAAAATATCAGTACCTGAACATCATCCCCAGAGATTCTGATTTAATTCCTCTGGTCTGTTTTAGGCATCTAGCATATAATAAACCAGTGGTGGTAAATTCACAGAAAGCTTAGACTATAAAAGGAGAAACTGCAGATATCTCTACATGTAAGCGGAAACATCTTTATCCCCCAAAACTCCCTGAAAGACACAGATATCTTGCAATAAACCAAGAAGAACAAGGAGGACGAGGAGATGAAAAACTCAAACCCATTCTGCCACTACCATGGGGCCACCAAAGAGTATTTTATTCCCTCGATCCCACTCCTTGAACCTCATCATCCCATACCTAAACTCTACTGCAAGTTCTAGCTCAGGTGTTGCCTCCTGTGTGAAGTCTTCAGGATCACACAGAAGAAAGAAGGCCATTTTTTGTATCCATCTTACTTTGAACTTCTATAATAGCATGTATTGCTTAAGTCATTTACTTACACATCCATTTCACTCACTGACCTGAGGAGTCCTTAAGAGCAGGATCCCTATCTCATTCATCCTTCCCATCTTATGTATCTTTCCATCTTCTACAGCCTTGAAGATAGCAGATACTAGTGTTTGCTAAATCAGATCGTTTTTTATGTTTGGCATGGTTAATTCCCCCTTAGCCTCCTGTACACACTACTTTGAAATTTTTCAGTTTTTAATAGAAGAAAGGGGACTTTTTTCCCCCACAGGTGGATTAGGTCAGAGAATAGTGTATGCAAAAAGACCAGATGTGGGAAGAGCAAGTTTAGCAGTGGAATTCCGGGCCAGAAAAAAAAGGGTAAATAGGACATTTAGTATGCATTTTTTGTTTGTTTGTTTTAAAGGGAAGATTAGGCAAAGACAGTGACAATCTGATTTTTATCCACAAGAAACATGAAAAAGAACCACCTTTTCAACACCTCCCTGTCTATGGGGCTCTTTCCTCTCAGCATACATACATGCTCTCTCTCCCCTCAAAAAAAGAAGTCTGCCACAGTGGTTCTCATCCTCGGACATGTATTAGAATCCCTTGGAGAGCTCTGAAAATTCTGGACTGGAGATCAATGAAGTCAGAATCTCTGAGGAGGGGTCCAGGCACACCTACTCTCTCCTCACTTCCTCCCCTCCTACTCACTCCTCTACCCATGCAGTGTAATCTCTGCCCCCACCAGTCCAATGGAACCACTGACTTCTAACAGGCACTTTATAATCTTCATTGTACTTGATGATTCCTAGCATTCCATTTTTAATTGGGTTCTACTTCTTGAAACTCTGCAAGTCGGCCTGAAAAGTTTTGCTTTCTCTTTCCTCCCAGCCTCCCTGGCCACTCCCCTTCAGCATCCTTATATCTGTCTTTGTCTTGGTTTGTCCTTAATATTTCAATATTCTTCAGGACTTACTTTGAGCCCTTTTCTCTTCTCTTTCTATGCAGTTCGTCTGAGCACTTTCGTCCTTACCCACACCTTCAACTACTCTCCATATACTAGGCACTCAGAATTCTGCATCTCCAGCCTCCACATCCCTTGTGATGCTCTAAGACCTCATATCCAACTGCCTCCTAGACAGGCCCAACTCACCCAGGATATGCCCTACAAGCAAAGTAATCACACGTCCCAACCTGAACCCATCAGCTGCCCCTCAGACCTGCTTCCTCTTCACTCTTCCCTCTCACTACCCAAAAACCTGGTAGCTATTCCAGCATCCTCACTCTCCCATTCCTGTTACATTCAAACAGTCACAAAAACCAGCCAATTTTCCCTCCTCCTAAATATTTTTCCTAAACATTCTTATTTCTAAGTATCCCCACTACTTCCAGCCTTGTCTTGCTCTCAGGTTCCCATTATCCATACTAATGCACTGTCTGCTTGGGCCTCCAGTCTTGCCTCCCCACCCGGCACCTTGCTCCACCCCCAATCTACCCAACACACTGCTTTCACGGTGACCTTTCATGTCGCTCACAATGCTGCACATGGCAGAGGTGTGCCCTGACTCAGCTATCCGGTTTCATCTCCTTTCACTCTTGACTTTGCCCTTCACACTCTAATATGACTGACCTACATCTAGCTCCCTGAACACACCAGGCCCTCATAATGCCATACAACTATTCATGCTATTACCCCTGTGTGGAAATGCTCTTTGCTGCTTGTCAACCTGCCCACTTCTACTCAGTTTTCAAGATTCAGCTCAAACATAACCACTGCTAAAATCCTCCCCTGGCATTTCCATCAGGGAACAAGAGCTCCTGCTAGCCTTCCTTTGCACTTATATCTTCGTTAGGGCAAATAGCACACAATATTTGAACTGTTGGTCAAGATGTCTATTGTCCTACTAGACTATAAGATCCTTGATCAAGGACAGTGACTTCATCTTTATATCCTCAGCACAAGTTCAATGCATATAGCATATAGTTCAAAAGAAAAAAGGAATTAATGAACTGTAGGCCAATGAAAGGATAAAAAGATCAACTGGACTTCAAGTATAGAAGAAGTCCAGATCTTAAGGAAGTACGGACATCTATTATTAAGTCCCACCTATTAAAAATATAGAAATAAATGATTATTCAGGTATTATCAAGGTTAAAAAAAAAAAGAACTTATCAATAGACTAATCAGGCAATAAGGAGGTAAGAATCTCCAATAGAGCAGCTAACAAAAGATCAACTGAAAGGTCAGCGATAAAGATGGTTCTTTCTACCAGTCAAGTTATTAATTCATAGGCCTAAGTCCATGGACTGATCAAAAGACTGGCAACTTCCTCTGTCAGTTCACCACTCCTCCCCTTTGTCATTATTCTCCATAGCCTCTTCCCAGCCCCCACTACTAAATCCCAGATTCCAGGGGTAATTTCCCTCTGCTGGAGCCACAGGTCCTACCAGTGGATTAGTCTGAGATAAAAGGCAGGGGCTAGGGGATTGGCAATCTTTATTCTTGTGGCCAGGACCTAGAGGAAAGAAATGAAACTACTATTTACTGAGAGCCAGTTTTATACTAGATATTGTGCTACTTTACAAACACTCACTAAATCTCAGAGTAATCACGAGTAATTATCCCATTTTACAGATGAAGAATCTGTATCCAAGATCACAGCTAAGTAATTAGAGCCTACCTGAAAACCCAGAGATAACAGCCTCTAGAGTATTTCCATACTCCTGACTACCTCAAAATGAAGAGAGATGTGGTCTAGCTATTCTAGGCCAACCTCAGAATATATCACTCTCCAAAACACTATTATAAATGTTGGCTAAAGTCTATAGTGTACCACTAATACATAATGGGCATACAGTGAGTTAAAATAACTTTGGTGGGGCACCTGGGTGGCTCAGTCAGTTAAGCATCTGACTCTCGATCTCAGCTCAGGTCCTGATCTCAGGGTAGTTTTTTGAAAAAAAAAACAAATAATAATAAGTAAAGAAAAGAAAAGAAAAGAAAAGAAAATAGCTTTGGGCCCTGATCTGGAAATCTAAATGCTATTTGTTATTTTATTCCTATAAGTACACTGTTCAACATTACAAAAATGGACTTGAAAATGAATTTCTGGAATACCATGGGCTCTTTAGCAAGGCTTTTCTTTAAGAATATTTTTCTTCCACAAAAAGTCACCAAGGATAGAAACTACTTTACCTTGTTAACTTGTAAGAACAATGACACTAGAAGACACCTGTGAGAAGCGTGCTTATCTGACCAGGTGCTCGTTTATAGTGTGCTGTCATTTGAATAAAACATTACACTAAACCCTACAGACCAGAGCTTATGACAGAATGCCACAAACTACAGCAGTACAGCTGATATGCCTATAATCTACTGACAAAATGTACTCCTTAGCAAAGTGAAACCAGATGTCTCGGGTAAAAATCTGATGTCTATGGACTTGTCTTTCTTGGCTTCCAGAGCTGTATTAGATACACTAAATACACAGCTTAGCTGTATATTAAACCCAAAACTTGGTAAAATCATGACAGTCTGGACATGAAGCATCAGCATTTTTATTGTAATTCCTATAAACCAAAGACATTTCTGAAATAGAAATCCTAAATTTAAGCCCTCAGCTAAATGCGGTACTATGTCTTTCCCACGTTAAGAACAGTGTCAGAGCTTTTTAAACACGTTTATAGGAACTCTTTCCCTTCATTTTTCAAGCTGACACTTTTTAGACATGGTCGTGGAATGATTTCATGATGGGGGGAGGGGATTCAAACCACATCAGGTGTCAGTCTTTGTCCCAGAAATTCTAGGATCAGATTTAACAGGTGATCGCTGTGAAAATGCAAACGCCCACCTCAGCAACTAAGTATGAGATACCTTGCTTCAGTTGCAAAGAAGATCATTAAGAATGTGATAGGTGACCAGATAAAAAGGGAGGGAAATTAACAGTTAGTATCTATATGCCACATGCTGTTTTTTGCATACTTTTTAATATACTCATTGTTCTGTTTTGACAGGTGAGAAATTAGGGAGCAAAATTTTAAGTGGCACAAAGTGGCAGTTAATGAGGTAAGAGCCAGGACTCGAGCCCATGTCGAAAAGACTCTAAAAGACGTGCCACTTCTACATGAGGACTGGGCGTGGAACAAGGAGTGGTGTTACATAGCCAAGAATATGGAGGTAAAAGACAGAAATTTACAATTTTGCCAAATAGTAACACATAATCATGAAACAAAAAGTTGAAGAAACACAAATAGTTGAGAGGGTTCCTCTGAGAGTCAGTTCATAAGAGACTTACTACCTTTTATATCCCTGCAAGACTCATTTTTAAATAACTTTTTTTAATCCTATATATCCTTTGTAACAAGAAAGTCATCTTAAATAAAAAATGAGGTTAAATGTACAGAAACTCATACAAGCGAACAGTCTAGTATTTATTTTCTTAAGTGCATTATCCTTAACACTCCATGTTTTCTCATCTTATGTGATCTTTATGGAATAATTCAAAATACTATCCTCATCTAATTTTTTATACTGATACATTTCAATACACTGCAAAATGACTATAGCACTATAATAGCGCTCCAACTGGTCCTAAGGGTTAACTTGCCTCAAGCTTATGCACTCCTTGCTTGCTGACCTAAGTCCCTTGGTCTGTAGCCAAACTAACCTACTTTCCTTGAGATTTGCAAACAAGTGGCCTTTTGAGGAGTGAAGGACCAAACTTGCCCAGAAGATAACGCCTAATCACATTTGAAAACAGCTGCTGCTGATGCCAGCAAGTCTATTCAGGATCATGTCGACATACCAATAACCACCTGGGCCCCAGGTTCTCCTGCATGGAGCGCCTCCTGCCCCATTTTTCACGCCTTCTCCTTTAAAACTCTCCAGCTTCACCTGGCCTGGGAAGATGGTCTTTGGGACATTAGCCCACCATCCTCCCCAGGTTGCCGACTTCCTGAATAAAACAATCTTTCCTTTCCCGCTTGTCTCTCAAGTATTGATTTTCAAGCTGCCAGCAGCCAAACATGAGTTCGGAACTGATTCTCTGTCCAGTAACAATACTATTCTAAAACAGGACACAAATCACCATGGTCAGTAATCCTTTAAAGTTTATCACTGAAAGTACTAGAAGGCAGAAAAATAGCACTGTCCTCCCACAACACTGTATAGACCTGCACATGACTAAGATCAATAGTATAGGGAAGGTCTCGTACAGTAACACTTAAGTATTCCGAAAATCTACAGAACTCTGGTGAAAGGCCTGCTCCAAATGGCCATCTCCAAACCCAGTCTCATGATTTTTACCGTCCTACTTATGTATCAGTGTTCCACACTTTGGTGGGAAAAAATAAATACCTACTGAATCAATGAATGAACCCATCATCAATAAACAACTATTTTCTGGTTTTTCATACATTATATGGTTATCTCTCACTTGAGTCCAAATAAGACTGGTTCAGGGCACAGGCAGCCACTGTCAAGTTGCCACAGAGTGCAATTCTAGCTCTCCTTCATAAGTATCCAAGAATGGTTTGCTACATTCTTGCTTGTGGCTAACCTGAATTTTAGCTAACTTAAAATGTTTTATATGGGACACATAGGATGCATAAGGTATTCCCAATTTTCTGAGAGGGGCTATGTTTCATTTCACCAGTAAGAAGGTAAGAGTGGTATATTGGAGAAGTAATGGAAAATTTGCACTAAAGAACCACTGAAAGAGATCATGCCGAAAAATCACAGCAAACCCCAAGGGTTTCTGTGCGCTGTTTGGCTACTTTTCAGAAGTGAATAGAATATTTGTGAGGGGGTATCAAAGCGAAAGTCAAGAGTAAAAGACCCAGCCTGGTAATATCACCCCCCACACCAAAAAAAACAAAGACAAACACAAAAAAACAACAAAAAAAAACTTCCTCCATGAGCTTGTGAGAAGATCCCAAAAGAATTTCAACAGTTACCATATTGCTAATTAACTTTACCCTTTGGCGCCCTAAAGAATTTTTACAGGAGTCTCTTTTTAAAAGGTAAAGATCTGTGGGTGGGGTTTCTGTCAATAATCAAGCAGGACCATGATTCTTCAATACAGTCTCCGGGATTAATCACAGCTTAGAGGAAGACACAGACTGGAGGCAGACAACTGCAAGACCCACGTTCCAAAGACGGGAAGGGTAATGGCAGTTTTCTGTCAAGTGGCTATAAGGGATCTTTGCCAAGCTGCCAAACTCCCAGCCAGCTCTACAGACTCTAGGCCCGAAAAAACTCTTGGGTTTGGAGCCTGTGACCCTTGAAGGTGGGCCTCAGGTTCCTGATGAAATGGAAGAATCTGGCCCCTCAATCCCCCAGGAGCAGTTCTGGATCTAGATTTTTCTCTCCCTTGCTCTTTCTTACTATAGCCCTAGCTCCTTCCACCCCTGATCATTCCTTACTTACCCTTTCTCCCGTTCTTCCTCGGTGAGAAGGGGTAAGTGGTTATTTTGTGCCCTCGCCCAATTTGGCCAAAACCCTAAAAGTAAAAATGACAGAGACAGGTGCTTTAAAATCCTGATGTTCAAGCCTCAGGAACTCCCACCACATGCCCAACAGTTCAAAGCAGAGGACAGCGCGTCCCCACAGCGCTCCCTCACGGCCAGGGCTTGGAGCCGGAGTTGTCCCCTAAGAGGGGGACGAGGACAGGGCGAGATCTTGGGGTGCCCACTTGGCGGGGAAGAGCGAGCCGCCTCCCGACCAGGTGTCGCCGCGGTTAGGCGCCGGTTTGCAACCACAGTTAGCCGGAGGAGGCGGCGGCAGCGCCGGCCGCCGCGCGGGCCCTCAGATAAACACGCGCACGCACACATGCCCGCGACAGCGCAGCACTCGCGGCCGAGCAGCCCTCAGCCTCCCAGCAATTCCCGCCCCGCCGGGAGCCGACTCCACCCGAAGGGTCCCAAGCCCAGAGGACCGCCAGGTGTCGGCGGCTGCGGACCCACCCACCCCCTGCAGCCTCTCAGTGCCCCCCGAACCGCCGCCGGGCTCCCGCCCTCCGCACCCGCTGCGCAGCTCAGCCCAGGGGAAGTCCCCACGCTAGCCCCGCCCTCCTCCAGTGGAAAGCTCCGCCTCCACTCCCGGGCGCGCGGGAGCCGCGCGAAGCTCCGCCCACGGCGGAAAGCCGGCACCGCCCCCTCCTTCCCCCCGGCGCCCGCCTGGGTTAGCCCTAAAACCCGTGGTGGATTTGCAACGGATCAAAAGTAACACTCACTCAGCAAGCAATAACTGAGCCCTTACTCTAAGGTCTGCACCGTACTAATGACTGAGAGGACAAGAGAGAGCTGAAACTCTGTGAAACTGTGTCTTCAGCTCCTCCCCTTGCTATAGAGGTCAGGAAACGGAGACCCCAGCAGTTGCTTGGAGTGCACAATTATAGTGGCAAAGAGCCTTTCCAGTGCTCCCCGGTCTGGACTCCGTTATTGCGTTTTTTCTACTAAAGTGTACACAGGAAAACGATTTCAATTTTGCTTTCTCTAGGCAAGCCAAAAAGAATAATCCAGAACACGGAGTTTACTTTGGAAAAGCTGGGATTTCATACCTAAGCTTTTGTCTTCAAATGGTACAAGCTCCCTAAAAGTTAATTAACACACAAAAAGTGTTGCTAAATCTGACTGAATTTAGTCACTAAGATTCATCAAATGTGCATAAGAAGCTGAAGTCACCTGGAAAGGCTATAGTATAGTGTCTGATGCCAACTATGTGCCATTCTGGGAAAGGTAAAACTGTGGAGACAGTAAAAAGATCCGGGGTTGCCAATGGTTGAGGGGCTGAGGGGAGGGAAAAATAGGTGGAGCACAGATTTTTACGGCAGTGAAAATATTCTCTATGATACTATCGGGGTGATACATAGCATTATACATTTGTCAGACCCCATAGAATGTACAATACCAAGAGTGAACAGTAACCATACACTATAGACTCTGGGTAACAATGATGTGTCAATGTAGGTTCATCGATTGTAACAAATATACCACTTTGGTGCTGGGATATTGATAGTTGAGGAAACTGTGCAAATGTGGGGTCAGGGAATATATTGGAACTCTATATTCTCTGCTCAATTTTTCTGTAAAACTCTAAAACATAATCTATTAAAAAATGAAGCTGGGGTAAATCCTCAGAACATCCCATTTTCTTCAAATCCATCAATTAAATTCTAACCTGAATATTTGGCTTTATCTGTGGAGTTGAGATATAATGATTTGTCTTCTTATATTCGAACATCCCTCCATGTGGCATTAATGTCACCAGAGAGAAAATGAATCATATATGTATTCCTCACTAAGGAACAAAATTAAAGTATGGCTAGACATGTCTAATATTCAAGGAGATATCTAAGCAAGGCTAACCTGAAATAATTAAATTTACAAATTCTATGAATATATTTGTATTTCAAATCCATTTCTATTCATACATACTTACAATTAGTAAGCAAATAGTCCAAGGTATCATAGAGGTTTTTAAACTTTTTCGTCTCAAGATCTCTTTACATTTTTAAAAATGAGAACCTTAAAGAGCTTTTGTTTATATGGGTTAAATATGTCTATATTTACTGTATTAAAAATTAAGATAGAAAAATTTTAGATATGTGTTTAATTCATTTTCAGAATAATACACCCATTACATGTTACTCTAATGAACATTTTTTGAATAATGACTATATTTTTTTAAAAACTCAGAAAAAAATAGACTTTTCTACATTTTTTGCAAATCTCTTTACTATCAGGTTTAAGAGAAACAGGTGAATTCCCATATTCTGCTTCTGCATTCAATCTGTTGCGATATGTTGTTACAGCTAGGATATTATGAAGAAAAGCAGCCCTTAGTCAAATTTGTAGTTGAAGAAGGGAAGACCTTGCAAAACCCCTAAAAAGAGTCTCAGTAACCCTAGGGTCCTCCAACCTTACTTTGAGAATTGCTGCCAAATAGCATTTTGGATTCATTTAATTCAATATTATGCATTCCCACACCAGAGTCCGCTAACACTTGAAATTATAGCCCTTCACTTATTCCAAGCTAAAACTCAAATTTGACAGCTCTTATCAAACCATCACCTTTCTGAAAGTTTTTTCAAAGCTTTTACTATAGCAACTCTGATGAAATTGATATTCTTACTTGAATACATATGAAAAGATTTGAGATTTCATTTATATCCTTCATTTCAAACTTTCTGGGAAATTTTCAATATAAATTGTGCCACCTGGAAAAATGAAACATTGCTATACAGTTATTATTCCAATTTTACATATACTTATAATGAAATGTGTGCATTTCCTTTTATATAAATAATTTGAAAGTGAGCTAAAATATATATATAAAACAAGTAATTATAGTTTTATTTATTACCTAAACAAATACTAGGTTCTAAAGTTACCTCCTTGAAGTAAAATTTTAGATATATAAGCTTTCATTTTTACTACAAATAAATAATGTAAGCAACTCATTCTGGGTTTTTAAATATAATTTCCAACTAAAAGAAACTGGAGAAAAAGAAACCACCTGCCCAGGTCTGGGGCAGGATATATAGATGATAAGTATGAGATGTCTTGTGCCACAAAGAAGAAATTCATTTATAACAAATAAGAGTGTCAAAAGGTCACAAACACCAAAACTACAGAATCCCTTTGGCCAAATATGGGACAATTTGAACACTAACAAAAATAATGAATGCAATCATTTGAAACATATTGAATATATAAAAATCCAAGAGCCCTTAATGATACTCCAAACGTGAGAAACCAAAACCAAAACAAACAAACAAACAAAAACAATTGGACACTTTTGCAAGCAACTAGGGCGCTAACTCCATATTCTATAGAAATGAAAACAAAGGAAAAGAATGAGAACGCATATTGCCTTTCCTGTTTGAACTGTATTACAGAAAATCAAATGGCTGTTGAGGGGAAGGTGTTTCTTATAATAAATGTGAAAGAAATAAGAGAATTGGAAAATTGCAATTTAGCAATCCTTTGTGAAGTAAATGATTCAGGCAACAATCGTCAGTGGATGAAACCATTACATGAAAAGGTCAATGATATACTTTACAGTGGAAATCAGGGTGTTCACTACCTCCATCTAATAGTCTAAGTAGTGATACTGATGAGACTCCAGACACTGTGTGCCTTCTTATCTGACGCCATCTGAAGCACTCAGCACCCCCTTTCTTGCAAACAAAACAAAACGAAATAAAAAATGGAATCTAAGCAAGCCTTAAAACTGACTTCCTACTCACAGTCTTACAGGAAACATGAGGGTTAGAGGAACAAGTTAAATGACACCACAAAGAAAGTAACAGATAAATCTAGAGTGTAAGACAGTCTATAAAATAAATGACATTGTCTTCACAGCAAGTTAATAACGGGGACAAAAAGGAGAGGGAAAGGATGAGGAGAAGCTCTAGATTAAAGATAGGTAGCAACCAAATGTACAGTATGAAACTTGTCTGGGTCCTGATTCAAACATCACTGCAGTAAAAAGACTTGTAAGACAATCATGGACATTTGACGATGGACTGTTGTTAGACAATGTCAAAGAAATACTATTATTTTATTAGGTATGATAATGGTATTGTGTTTATGTAAGAAAATGTCCATCATCTTTGCAGAGACGTTCTGAAGTATGGTGAAGTGAAATGACATACTCTCTGGGACTTGCTTTAAAATATTTTAACAAGAAAAGAAAGAAAAAGAAAGAAACGAAGAAAGGGAAAAAGAAACGAAGAAAGAAAGAAAGAAAGAAAGAAAGAAAGAAAGAAAGAAAGAAAGAAAGAAAGAAAGAAAGAAAGAAAGAAAGAAAGAAAGAAAGAAAGAAAAGGAAAGAAAGGAAGGAAGGAAGAAAGAGGAAAGAAAGGAAGGAAGGAAGAAAGAGGAAGGGTGGGAGGGAGGAAGGAAAGAAAAGAAGGAAGAAGAAGGGCTAGATGACATAAATGTGACAAAACTGGGTAATTATTGAACCTGGTGATGAATATATAGGAGTTCATTGGACTTTTCCTCAGCTTTCATATATGTTTCAAATGTTTCATAATACAAATTTAAAACTAAATGTGACTGCCTTAGCCCAGATTTCCTAGAAAACAGTGCCTGAGAGAAAGTGTACATACTAAAATTTTATTGGGTGTGGAGGGGCTGGTCCTAGAAAAGCAAGAGTAAGGGGATAGGGTGAGTGAGGCAGGGACAGGAAGAAGGAAAACCTAGGTGATATATTACAAGCTGGTTATAGCTTCATAGTACAGTTGACTACTGACAACTAGGGGGTTGAAGTCACCAACCCCCACTCATTCAAAACTCCACGTATAATTTTTGACTCTGAAAACTTAACTACTAATAGCCTATTGTTGACCAAAAGCCTTACCAATAAACAGCAGATAAACACGAATTTTGTATATGTATTATATACTGTATTCTTATAATAAAGTAAGCTAGAGAAAAGAAAATGTTATTAAGAAAATAATAAGGAAGAGAAAATATATTTACAGCACTGTATTTCTCGAAAAAAAATCTGCTTATAAGTGGACCTGCGAAGTTCAAACCCTTGTTGCTCAAGGATCAACTCAGTATACAGTTGACTGATCACAAGGGGCATCTCAGGAAGACTGTATGAAACCACCAGGCACTGTAACCGTCCTTCAGAAGAAGGAAAAACAAGCAATTTTTTCTATTGGATTCTTCCTGCCTTCTGTCTCTCATTCATCAATGTTTGTTCCACAAAGCAGGGCAAACATGTGGAAAAGTAGGTTGGGGTGGGGGGCGGGGTGGGATTGGGCAAGAGAATGGAAACGGAGAGGCAAATAACTGGGTCTCATAAAGTGACTGAGATTGATTTCTTATAACAATTTAGAATTAAACCAATCACTGACTTTCAGGTTTAGTGAAGACTCGCCTATTAATGTAACTTCTTTTTACTGGAATAATCACTCTGCTTGATCTTTTTACCTCAGAAATTTTATTCAGGCCAAAGTCATTATTTTTGATTAACAAAATCACAATCACACAAAAGGCTGCAGAAACTAAATGTAGAGGAATGGCTCTACCATGGTGCCCTGGAAACCTTACCCATCTCCACACAGTCTGGGCGAGCAAGGCCTAACCACAGCAGATCGCAGTCTGGGTGGAACGCCTTTTGATCCTCCCATAGCACAAGAACACGAGAGGCTTGTAAGGAGCTGCCACCAGCCACACCCTTCTCATATGCCTCCCTATCTGTCAGGAAGGCCGTCAGGAGACACCTTCTCCGTGCCTCCTGGGCCCTGATGAGGTAGAAAACTTTCTCCCTCACCCTCTGAGAGCAGGACTGCAGGCTATAAAACTGCTTACCTCAAACGTGGCATTGGCTCTCAAATGAAGACTGTCCAGTCATCCATGTTACAGTCATCTGGGAAGTTTCTTCAGTGTCACCTCATGGAAAATGGCATGGGGGCTGATACCTTCGGGACACTTGCTTTTGGAAGTAAGTCATAACCTGTTTGAATCTAAAAAACGGTTTATTGCTTCCTTACTGTCTGCATCTGTCTGCCTTGCCTTGCCTTGCCAAATTCTAAGCAGAGAAGTTTTACTTTGTTTAACCCCAAAGAGAGTTTTTACTCTTTGCTGTTCGCTCTTTGGTCAGCCTGCAGCATGGACGGTCAGCACCCAGTCCACAAACTGATCAGAAGATATGAACGACTTAGATTCACATTTTCAGAAACAGCATTTTTTTTTCTCTAAGTGTTGTAGGATAATTTTTGATCAATGGTCATAGAAGACTTCCTTCTCTTTGCCCTTCCTCCAAATTAATTAATGGGATATTTGTACAAGTCGGGTAAAGATTCAGACCTCCTAAAACATAAAAATCGATCAGAAGCCATTTTCAACAAAGTCCCCACACCCAGCATGGAGCCCATCACAGGGCTCAAACTCATGACCCTGAGACCAAGACCTGAGCTGAATCAAGAGTCAGACACCTAACCAACCAAGCCACCCAGACACCCCAAATATTTGTTACTTTTAAATATTTTTGTTAACATTTTATATTTATTTAGTGTTAATTTTCTTTTAATTTTTTTCTATTATCAGATAAAGATCATTTTGACACGTTGTTGAAATATATACTCCTGTAACATGCATTTATTGTTTTCTCCTTATTCTTACAGAAAACCTCTAAAACTTTTAGTACAACCCTCCCATTGAAAAATGATACACTGCTTATTATTACAGTCACCTATCATTGTTAAAAACACTTAAGTACAATAAAAAATACATAATAACTTATGATTTGAAAATTCCTAGAAATTTTTATTTTTTTCCTGAATCATGAAGATATCTATTAGGAATTTGGAAGCACTATAAAAATGTGATGCTCTTGACTGATTGCCTTATTAACAAAGACTTTTTTTTCTTGTTCAATGATAAAGACTTAATCAAAATATTTTCTCTTTCCAACTCATGTGTCCAAACCTACTTGGTCATTCTAGGCATTCTGATGCAGGGAAATGATGATATATGCTTAAACAATCTGAAAACACTCAGCCTATAGCAGAAAAGGCTTAGGTGAGAATTTCATAGCTATCTTCATATACTTCAAGGGCTGTCCTGAACAAGAGAGATTGCATTTATTCTCTGTGACCCAAGAGGATGGAATTAGGATAAATGAGATGGGAAGAAAATTTTTATTCCATATATATATCCATTTTCTAGCAACTAGAGAACTCTGAAAAGAGAACAGATTGCCTCAAGAAATAGTGATTTCCTGTCAAGGAAAAAGGCTGGACAACCACTTATTGGGGATATTATCAAAGGGCCTCTTAAGAGTTTATGATTCTATCTGTCTCTATTATCTCATTTTATTCTTCTAGTGAGATACATAGGGCAAGTATTAAAATTGCCATTTATGGATGAGAATAATGAAATTCAGAGAGTGTATTGGTTAGGATTCTTGGTAAATTATAAAAGCAACTTGAGCTAGCCTAAGCAAAAATGAAAGACAAGATAAGATTGAGTGCTATTTCACAGAACCTAAGGCCAGTATAATGCAGCAGGGCTCTGGAATGGGATGGAAGGCATCCGAACCCTGTGTCTTGACGTTGCTTCTTTCTAAATTTGCTCTGTTCTCTTTCTTTACAGATGTATTTCCTGTGCTTCCCAGCCACATGATAGGTAGAAGATATTTACTCCAAGCTCCCTGGTTTGCATCTATTATTTAAGAAACAAGCCCAGAATGACTGGCCATCTCAATTATTTTGGACTTTCTGGTGCCAATTCATCACGTAATTCTCCCTTCTGATTCCTAAGCCAATTGACCTATAACCACAATAAGACTGGTTTGGAGGATGTAACTTGAACTTGGGGCAGAAATGGAGTTCTCTACAACCTTCCCTTGAATTGAACACACTCAGTCACAGGCAGATTACCAAGCAACTGCATTTCTTCCATCTCAGAAGCAGGCCTGACCTGGTGAGCTTACCTCATGGGGAAGGCATGCAGGAAGTGAGCACACTCCACTTACATACATACAAGAAGAGAGAAAAGAGCTAGGTCAGAACATGCGCAACGACCCTTTTCCCAAATTCACCAATTAAGCGAAACACTCCACCAACTTCCACAGGGATGAGAGACTGAAAGATGGAGAGAAGGGAAGAAACTTTCTCCATAATATTTTCAAGAGATTGAGAATTTTATATGATGGACTAAGGCATGGAGATGGAAAGAGAATACTCTTCCCATAATTGCCAATTCCTATCTCTGGAAATAGGAAGGCCAATTGGCCCATTCTGAAATAGGTATTCATCTAGGTCCAATTATAGCTCTAGCACAGTCACTCAAGGAAAACACATGGCTGGCAGTGGATGACCATTATGGATAGGACAGGCAATTCCTGGAAAAGATGGCTAGGCAGATATCCCAATAAGTAACACTCAGGTCATTGCATGGGGAAGGCATCAGGATATAAGCACTCTCTCCTTGCACACATACAAGAAGGGCACACACTTCTATCTCTACACTACAAAGCTATTCCTGATATTTAGATCCAACTACTCCATGTTCAAGTACAAACACACACAACAACTCACATATGTTTCCCAGCAGAAACCTACTCAAAGTAACAGATAATCCATTACACCCTAAAATGATGTCTGAGGGCCATTTCTCTTCTTCTACATGATTTCCATGTGATATCCATTTACTCCTCTAAACCAGTTTTATTTCTGTTCTTATCTTCCTATAATGAGTGGATTGAATTACAAATGTAACCACCCCCAGTACAGCTAAGATATTATACTGGAGGGAAATGCCCATGTAGAGAAGTAGAAAACACATAGTGGTTACTGGTTCAGAACATGTGATTTATTCTGCTAGCCAGTGGCAGTATGAAAAGCAAAGGAACCAATGACTTATAAGGGCATAATTTTGACTTAAATCCTTTGGCAAATTTCTTAGTGATGCAATGGTGAACTTCCAGTTGGTGTTACTATTCCTTTGGATTAGCTTGGAAGATTTCCTGAGAGTTGAGTCTCCATTTTCCTCTGGTTTGAGTCAACTATGGGCCCCTTTTAGCACATTTAGTTTTTTTACTGGCACAGTAACTCCTATAAAGTTTTGTTGGCTGGCTGTCACATTCATCTTGGACTCCACTTGCTAAAATCAAACATCACAAGTCTTGCTAGTTTATGCACTGAAAATTTTCCACCCTCTGAATTGAATAACCAGGACTTGGCTACTCCACTCAGGCCTCTGTGTTTTGTTTGCTTGTTTGTTTTTGAAGCAACTCTAAAGGTTCTGTCATCCACATTGTGCTCCAGGATGTGAGTTAGAACCTGGTCTGAGGTGTGGCAGTCAGAGTGCCAGAATTTCTTCTTTCTGATCAACTATGGTATATTGTCCCTGTTCTATTTTATCTAGCGAGAGGTACGTTGGAAAGATGAGGGTGAGGAGGTAGGGGTAAGATCAGTGTTTCCCAACTTTTCTGATTCCTCCAGAATATCCCCATTCTTTCCAGAATCCCAGTTAGGACATTTTTCTTATCCACAAAAAGGTGAGTCAAATCAGGACTTGATTACTGCAGTTCACACCTCCTTGATTTATTTCTTCATCTGAACCTCAACAATCTGTTTGGAAGCTCAGATTTTCTCTACTTCTTGTCATGCAAAATCAACTTGATGTTTTTTCTTCTACTGCATCTTTTACTGACAGCTAAAAAAATTCGTGTAATGTTTTCTACTAAGGCCCCTGATAGTTTGGTGGACAAAGGTCTCAGTTTTGTGACACAATAAATAAATTTAACTAGTTACTTTAATGCTGCATAAGATTGATAAATTTCTACACCAAGACTGGGGGGGGGGGGGCGGGCGTGAGGGTCCCCTCCCTGCCTCCCTGCTCCTCCTACCCCATACCCTGCCTTGACTTCACCATTTTTTTCTGATTAAGAATGTCTTATTCAAGGGCGCCTGGGTGACTCAGTCGTTAAGCGTCTGCCTTCGGCTCAGGTCATGATCCCAGGATCCTGGGATCAAGCCCCGCATCGGGCTCCCTGCTCTGTGGGAAGCCTGCTTCTCCTCCCATTCCCCCTGCTTGTGTTCCCTCTCTCGCTGTGTCTCTCTCTGTCAAATAAATAAATAAAATCTTAAAAAAAAAAAAAGAATGTCTTATTCAAAACTCTGCCCCAGTACCAATTTAAACAGAAGTCCTTATTGCCCCTAACCATATGTCACAGGAACTATCTTCAGCCTACCTAAGCAGGAAAATAATTTAACAATATAGAAGAGCAGTCAAGCCTAAGGAAGGAGCTGAAAATTTACCAGGTCCTTCTTCATCTCTCATCTCTTCTTCTGCATGTTTGCTTTATTTTTCTCCCTCTGGAGATAGGCTTTCTCTGCTTTCTCATATACCAGGTAGATTGAGGCCACTCAACAGCTCCCAAGTGTATATCTCTTTCACCTGACAGATGAAGGATGGTATGCTAAAATCAGCACTTTCCATTCAGCAATGTCCAAGGAGAAAATCTGATTGGCCTAACTTATCCTTGATCAGTGGTATCTGTCTAACATCCAAACATCTTTCTAATTATAGAGCTCTCAAGTGAGGTGGGCAAAAATTCCAGCTCCGAGCTCTTTGGTTCCTAGAACAAAGACAGATGACTTAAGCTCAGCCAATATGATGTTCTTGCCTGGAACGTTGAATCTGGACCAAGTGATACAAACAATTTGTTTGTTTGTTTATTTTTCTATAGCTGTGATACCAATGGCCTTGGCCTCTAGTTCTCGTGGCAGTAATGCCAGTAGCAGCTTTTGGTTTCTGGTGATACAGTGCTAACTGCTCAGCTATGACGGTGGTCATGTCCTAGCCGGGGTCTTTCTGCAGCATGACTCTGGCTGTCTTGTTGTATGGCCTCCCTCAGTTTTTGCTCATTGTTTTCCAAGCCCAGTTCTTTAGGTCTTCTCATGGATTCCATGAGCATTCCTAAGTTCTTGCAATAATTATTTTCTCTTTTTAAAAATGAAAGAGTCATTTTGCGTTGTTTACCACTAAGAACTTGCCTGTCTTGCAATCAGCTGTTACAGTTGGTCAGGCTCTTGTAGAGGAAACCTGATTGTCAGAGATCCACCCCTGTGAATAGGAAAAGCAATTCCCATGGAAAAGAGGATGGGTAAATATTCCAAAATTGGTGTCTTTTTGCATAGATATCGAGTGAGTTACATGAGACCATAGAGGACATTAATATCAGGATTTCAAGAAGAATCTGTATGTCTTAGCAATCAACATTGGGTTTATTCTTTGTCCTTAGGATTTTAACTTGTGAATTAATAGTTAATGGGGAAACATAAGGTCAGGAATAGAAAGGCCAACATAAGCATTTCATAATATCAATAATTTGCTATTCCACCAAACTTAGAAAACAATTTAGAAGAAGAAAAGTCTAAATTCAATTTCACAACTTGGTTCTTTCAAAATAACTGGCTACTTAATTAAACTTTACTATTTCTCTATACTTTATAAGCCTAAATACTGTTGTCCTAACATGAGTCAGAGGAATGAATTACTGAAAAAATTCATAGTTATTTGAATATTCTATTAAAAATATTTTAGTAGTTTCCACCATGTAATATAAAATAAAACTATGTGATTTGAGTTTATCTCCTTGTATTGATCTGTTTAATTTCTGTTAGAGGAGATAATTTTTGAAATTAAGTAAAGGAAAATAGAAAGGGAAATAATGATTGGAATAATCAGTCCCAAGTAAATAAAAGTTGCTATTTGTATTTTACTTGTACACAAAAAAGATTAGATTAAATTTTTTTTAAGTAAATCCAATCTGATGCAGACATATTATCCTTGAGCGTGAGTAACTAAAATTAACTTGAGTTTAAAATAAACTGAGGAGTTGCAGACTCCTGAAGACATGAATGAAGCTGTTAGAAGTCCATAAAGTTATCTCCTACTCTTCCATTAGCAATGGCAGGAACAGATCATAAGGGATTAATGTTTAAATGCTTAAGGATATATGTTTCAATATTTTTTTGAAACGCCAAGTTCTTTTTGTATTAATTGACAAATTATTGTGAATTTACAATACAAACTTTAGCTTTTTTGTAGTAATAAGCCAGACAATATCTATTCTTCTGAGAGATAGGCTATGAGAAGCTTATAGCATAAATGGGAAATAGGATTAGTAATCAAGTATGGATTCTTGAGACAGCAATTCTATAACAAATGCAAACTTAGATTAAGTGTCAGTGATGAGAACAGATGCATTTTGCTCTTCACTCCATGGTTGGTAAATGTCTATAATTCAGCTTCCAAATAACAGAGGCAAACAGGTACAATACCCTCCCATGGACTTATAGAATATTAGAACTAAAAGGACTTAGTACTTTTTTTAAAAGCTGACACTTGTCAAAGGCTTACTGTGTGTCAGATTCTTTACTAAAAACACTAAAACTATTATCTCCTTTACTCCTCATAGAAACACTATGAATTAAGTACTATTGTTATTGTAATTTTATAGAAGGGAGGTTAGAAGAAGCTTTCTCAAGGTCATGAAGTTAGTATATGATGGACCTAGAACACATAAACATGGATCTCCCTGACATCAAGCTTAATGTTCTTAACCACCCTGCTGTATTCCACCTCGTAAAATATACTGTTCCATTTTCAGAGAGCTCTAACTACCAAAAAGTTGCTCTTTTATATTCTGTGAAATTATTTTTCCTATAACTTTCAGTCACTGATCTTAATTTGACCTTGAAACACACATAAGATAAATATAATATTTCATAAATTAGATGATACAGTAAAAGTGCCCCCAAAATAGCATGTGTTCAACAAAGATTAATCTAAGTTCATTCCCACAATGGGCGTAACAGTCACTGGTATAATTTCAATAAGACTGGGCCAGCACAAATCACATCTCATCCAGTTTGTACTTCTCCATTTTATACAGAAAACTATCAGAGAAGGATAAATGCAATGTTTAAGTCCAGATATGCAGATAAACCATTTCTTTCTTTATTTTTTAAAAGATTTTATTTATTTATTTGACAGAGAGAGATCACAAGTAGGCAGAGAGGCAGGCAGAGAGAGACGGGGAAGCAAGCTCCCTGCTGAGCAGAGAGCCCAATGCAGGGTTCTATCCCAGGACCCTGAGATCATGACCTGAGCTGAAGGCAGATGCTTAACTGACTGAATCACCCAAGTGCCCCAGATAAACCATTTCTTTAATCTACAAACTGTGTTTCCTTGTCAAAAAAGGAAATGACTCCTAGATTGGTAAGCAAAAATGAGAACCTGGGGAGAGGTAGGGACAGATGAGAAAATGTTAATATTTTTTAAAATTAATAAGCACATATTTTATTAACAGGTAATAGGCAAAACCTAATAAATGTTGACTTTATAAACAGAAAAAAAATGTAAATAAATGGAAAAAAATGAATTTGTTCAAAGGTAAAGTGTTGCATATGCTGAAGATTCAATTAAAGTGACAAAAGAGGGGCGCCTGGGAGGCTCAGTTGTTAAGCGTCTGCCTTCGGCTCAGGTCATGATCCCAGGGTCCTGGGATTGAGCCCCACATCGGATTCCTTGCTTGGCAGGGAAGCCAGCTTCTCCCTCTCCCACTCCCCCTGCTTGTGTTCCCTCTCTCGCTGTCTCTCTCTGTCAAAAAATAAATAAAAATCTTAAAAAAATAATAATAAAGTGACAAAAGAACTAAGTAAATAATCACTATTGAGGATAATAAGGTTGTTAAAAGATGATTTTCAAAATGGTAAAATACAATCATCATACGAACATATGTAAAAGATTTTATTTAGCTCATTCATTAATGAGGGGACCAGTATGATATTACAACCTATTCAAAAAAGAATCAGAACAGGGGCACCTGGCTGGCTCACTCGGAAGAGCTAGATCTTGGGGTTGTGAGTTTGAGCCCATGTTGGGTGTAGAGATTACTAAAAAAAATAACTTAAAAAAAAGAATCAGAACAGAGATATGTAAGGCAGTCAGGAGTCTTGAAGTAAATTTGCTAATAAATGCAAATAGTAGATCCTACAAGCACCAAATTATAACACTAATTATAATGTTTGTACAAACTACAATGTTTGGAATCTTTTCTACAGAGAGGAAATCAACTGTATCTCTACAATGACGTTCATTTACATGTCTATGGACAAGAATAATTTGCATTTTACTATTAGTCAGTTTTCTACAATTTCCTGAGTTATAAAATAGCTCAGTCAAGGACAGTTCAAAGAACAAGCCCCAAGAGAATCAGCTAACCCAAGGATTAAGCCAGACGATGTCAGAAATTCCATTGAAAGGACACCCAGTAATTGTGCCCATTTCAAAATCTGCCCAATGCAGTTTCCTGATAGGACACTCAAGGAAAAAACTAAGAGGGCCTTGTTGGTTAAATGGAAATTATGACATTTGAAATATCTTATAATTTTTTTAAAAGACATTTTATGGGAATCTGTAAGAAATGGAATAATCCAGAAAAGTCATGAAATTATTTTCTTAGGTTCTTCTTTGTCACATTCTTCAAGTAAGCTGGTTACGCACTATATACAAAATCAGATGGGAACTAGAAAAAAGAGAAAGATGGGAAAAATTAATAAATTCTGTTCATTCATCTGCCAAAAATTGTATTTAAAAGTAGTTTTAGGGGGACCTGGGTGGCTCAGTCGTTCAGCGTCTGCCTTCAGCTCAGGTCATGATCCTGGGGTCCTGGGATCGAGCCCCGCATTGGGCTCCCTGCTCCACAGGAAGCGGGCTTCTCCCTCTCCCACTTCCCCGCTTGTGTTCCTGCCCTTGCTATCTCTCTCTCTCTGTCAAATAAATAAATAAAAGCTTTAAAAAAAAATAAAAGTAGTTTTATATAATTTATGATATTTTCTATGTCTAGATAATCACTGACAAGCTGAAGATATTCCTCATCTTGTATTTAAAAAAAATCACTGGTTAGAATTCAAAAATGGACCAAGAAAATATTAAAAAGGCCAAGAAGCATATGAAAAGATGTTCAACATGCCTAGTTATTAGGGAAATGCAGTTCAAAACCATAATGAGATATCATTTCACTTCCCTTAGGATGGCTATTATCAAAAAACAAAATAACAAGTGTTGGTGAGGATTTAGAGAAATCGGACACCTGTGCTTTGCTAATAAGAATGGCAAACCACTGCAGATAATGGAATAGTGATTCTTTATAAAGTTAAACATCTGATCTAGCCATTCTACTCCTAAGTATGTGCCCAAAATAATTGGAATCAGGAACTCAAACAGATACTTGTACACCAATGTTCATAGTAACATTATTCACAATAGCCAAAAGATAGAAACAACCCAAGTGTCCATCAATAGATGAAGGCATAAACAGAATGTGGTATTAAAAGGGGGCAGAAAACTTCCTTCTAACTTCCTAGGTTTTGTGGCTCAGCCTAAGAATTAAACTAACATAAGACAGATCAACAGGAGAAAACCAAAATTTATTTAATATTTTTTTTACATACACAAGAATCTTCAAAAAGAAAATGAAGACCCAAAGAAATTTTGGGCCCAAAAGCTCGAGTACCTTTTTAAACAAAGAATGATAGATATGGAGATGTGACAAGTCAAAGGGCTTTAAGTTAGAGGCAGGAAATTGTGAGACAGTGACAAGGAAATATATGGAGGAAACTGATGGTAGTTATTTTAATAGGTTTGTACTAAAATAACTAAAGGGTTATTTTAGTAAGTTCGTTTGCACAGATCCATTTCAATGTAGGCTCCCAGTCTCCAGTGATAAAAATGCTCTTCTCTTCCTGCTACAGAGAGGGAATCTCTCTCATGAGAAATTTTATGATCTGCTTTTAAGTAGAAAGAAGGAGGTCAGAGATCCCTTTTTGTATCTATTGTTTCTCAAGTGCCTTTACCTCAAAATAATCAATACATCAAAGTGGCATATTTGGGGGTGACATGTTCTGAACCCTTTCAGCATATACATACAATAGAATATTATTCAGCCCTAAAAAGGAATGAAATTCTCATACACGCTACAACATGGATGAACCTTGAAAACATTATGCTAAGTGAAATAAGTCAGACACGAAACAACAAATGTTGCATGATTTGTGATTCCTTATAAAGTTAAACATATGATCTATCCATTCTACTTTTAAGTATGTGTCTAAAAGAATTGGAATCAGGAGCTCAAACAGATACTTGTACACCAATGTTCATAGTAACAAAATTGAACATAGAGCAAATATTGTATGAGGTACCTAGAATTGGCAAATGCATAGAGATAGAAAGAATAGAGGTTTTCAGTGGCTGAGGGAGTGGAGAATGGGGTTATTGTTTAACAGTGATGGGGTTCAGGACACACTACTCCGAAATATGGCAGCTTGGCATATTGAATGTTTCAAACTGAAGGAATTGAGAAATGGCATGTGCAGGAAGGACTTTCTGACCTTCCCTTGAAGCAGGTCATAAAACTTCCCTATACCTGGAGAAAAAGAGCATCCTTATCTCTAAGAAGGAGGGACACCACAGAGAATCTGATGAACAAGCCTTGTTAGGTTTTCTCCAGTTTACTACACTTAGGTCATCTTTGTCCTATCACATCCTCCCATGACTGTCCACTCTTCATCAAACCTAGCATAAAAACACTCAGGTTTGGGCACCTAGGTGGCTCAGTCGCTTAAGCGTCTGCCTTTGGCTTAGGTCATGATCCTGGAGTCCCAGGATTGAGCCCCGTGTCTGGCTCCCTGCTCAGCGGAGAGCCTGCTTCTCCCTCTGCCCCTCACCCTGCTCATGCTCTCTCTGTCTCTCTCTGTCTCAGTCTCTCTCTCTCTAAAATAAATAAATAAAATCTTTAAAAGAAGAAACCACTCAGGTTTAACCATTTCTTTGGGTCTTCATTTCCTTATGAAGGTCCCCATGTCAAGTAAAACTTACATTAAAGAGACTTGTATGCTTTTCTGTTAATTTGTCTTTGTCATTTTAATTTTCAGACCCAGCCAGGGTATTTTGCCTTTACCTCAAAATAATCAATACACCAAAGTGGCATATTTGGGGGTGACATGTTCTGAACCCTTTCAGCATATACATACAATAGAATATTATTCAGCCCTAAAAAGGAATGAAATTCTCATACCCTAAGAATGTCAGGGAAAACCTGTGATTTTCTCTCTGCCTTTGGATAATTGCAATGTATTTTGCAGCTGATTGCAATAACTGCAACATATTTTCCACCATTTAAAATATGTCTCCATTTCTCCCATTACTAGACCTGGACTTCAAGTCACAACCTTCAACAATGTACTCCTGTGTTTTCTACATATACTCCAATTTTGTACCATTTCTTCACAATTAAACATGGTGGACCAATTTAAGTACAATTAAGTTGTACTTAATAGTATTTGATTAGATCTAAAGATACAGCAAATTTGAGCCCACTCATGATTTTAATGTTCGTCTCAATTATATTTTCATTAGTAGTATCACTTCCATATTTATAAAACACTGAGTAAAATGCATAAGGATAATTAAATAATTGTTCAAGCGTTACAAAGGGAGATAATGAAGTTGTCAAGATGAAACATTTGGCAGTCAGAAGCACCTTGTGAAAATGGGAAATGTTTATCAGTGAAGGATAAAAGTCTACATGCAGCATAGGAAAAAGGAGTTAGATGTGTAGATGTGTACGCTGGACTGAGGTGCAAGTTATCTGAAAGTCAAAAAGTCTAGGACCACCTGAAATAGAATGTAGGGGCCAAAGGCAGGCTACCCCAAGATGGGTCACTTTACCATGAAGATTATTCTGAGCTAAAGGCAATCAAGACTGTAAGGCTTGGGACACCTGGACGACTCAGTCAGTTGGGCGATTGACTCTTAATTTCAGCTCAGGTCATGATCTTGGGGTTCCCCTTGGGCTCACACTCAGTTGGGAGTCTGCTTGGGGATTCTTTCCCTCTCCTTCTGCTCCTCCCCCTACTCACATGTGTGTGCACACATGCGTGCTCCCCCCTCTCTAAAATAAATGGATAAATCTTAAAGAACAACAACAAAACAACAACAACAAAAAAAAAACCAAGACTGTATGGGTGCAAGAGAAATGTTTTCCCCTTCCTTAACTGCAAAAAGACTCTAAATTGGGGGTCTTTCCCAGAATAAGGGTTATTAGCGGAGAGAAATTTTATCTTAGTAACCCACCTGTATGACAGAGCAAACATCTAATTACCAAGCATCTGCTCTTACTCCTGTTGCCCTGTAAATTGCTTTCCTTTCCTCTGAAGCCCTGGGCCCCAACCCCTTTCTCCCTGGTTCAGGATGACATATATATTTCATTGTGCCTGACTGTCTTTGGAATTTCCATGTCTGTGTGGATTCTCCATACATATGTTATTAAATTTGATTGTCTCCTGTCAACTGTCTCAAGTCAATTTGATTCTTAGTCCTGCTAGAAGGACCCTTGAAGGGGACAGGAATTATTGTTCCCCAACAAAAAGAACAAACAAGGATGAATTCCATTGGATGACTATGGAGGCCTTCAAGAGAGAGGAAACATTTGGCTAGATTCTGAGGGATAAATAAGATTCCCACAATTATTCCCAACTGAGGAGAGAGGCTGAGATATGAATATACTTAGTGTGTCTAGGAAAGTAATTTGGTATGCAAACTATAGAGGGCGTGAAGGATGTGGATATAAATAAGACTAGAAAACAATAGATTGAGGCCAGATCATTAGTGCTAACAAGTTTAGACGTTATTCTCTTAGTAACTGGAGGCTGAGAAAAGTTTTTGAGCAGAGGGCATAATCTGTGTTTCAGAGCAATTACTCTTGGGCCCATAGGGAATAGAGGAATCTGGAATGAGGCAGGGAGGCTAGGAGGCTAATTAGGATGTTATGATTGTCTAGTGAGAAATGAGGAAGACTTGCTTAAATGGAAAGGAAGTGTCAGAGAGGGAAAATTTTCCTCTTACCCCTCTCAGTCCTTCTGCCTGGTCTAATAATTAAATTGACACAAGACAGATTAACAGGAGAGAAAAAAAATAATTTCATATATATAAGGAAGTCTCATAGATATAGGACCTAAAAAGGAACCAAAGTAGGCTTCTTATATACCTTTTAGACAAAAAAACACAAAAAACAAAAACAATAAATTTGTGAACAACTGACAAGACAATGAAACAGGCTAAACAGAATTTGTTTACATAGTCTTCTCTGTCTCTCTTCTCTCTTCTGACTTTTCTATCTCCTTGATAAGGATGTCTCTCTATCTCCTGGCACACATGGGAAATTCATTTCCTGCTTTCGGGGGACAGAAAAGAGGATCAGGGTATCTTTCTTGCACCAGCTGTTTCTCAAGTAATCTTAATTCAAAATAGGGGTGGCCTTCCCTGAGCCCCATCAGGAGCAATAAATAGGACAGATATTTCAAAAAAAAAAATTAACTGAACTTAGTGAGTAAATCAATTAAGAATGCATTTGGATGCAAGATACAGAATTTCTGCTGAACGGAGCTTCACATGTAGGGGCTCATTTTACTTAACTAGATACAGGTAGGCGGGTGCTGGTGTTGGTGCAGAAGTTTGAAAATATTAGGGACATTTCTCAGTTCTCTTGTTTTTGCATCATGCTGTTGAACAACCCACTCCTTCACAGCCGACTTGAGGTGTCATTAGCCAGAGCAGGGTCACATGGCAGCCTCTAGCTGCAGTGGAGGCTGGGAAAGTGGGGAACAGGAGTGTCTTGATTGCCTGAGACTGACCATGGTCCATAACT
Organism: Mirounga leonina; assembly: GCF_011800145.1. Taxonomy (NCBI): domain Eukaryota; kingdom Metazoa; phylum Chordata; class Mammalia; order Carnivora; family Phocidae; genus Mirounga; species Mirounga leonina. The sequence goes on from NW_023270451.1 coordinate 53,652,011, forward strand.
AGAGACTGATGACATTATCTTTTTTGAAAAAATTATTAGCATGGAATAAATAGGCGTTGGATATTAGGTGGACAATAGTTTGCCACACTGACTAATCAGATATATGGGGTGTAGTGGGTTGAATAGTGTCCCTCTAAAATTTCTGTCCACCCAGAACCTCAAAATAAGACTTCATTTAGAAATAAGATCTTTGCAGATGTAAATAAGGTAAAGATCATGATGAAATCACACCAGATTAGGATGGGGACCCTACATCCAATGAGAGTGTCCTTATAAGTGTCAAAGACAAAGCCAGACACTAGTTAAAATGGTAAGGACAGATGTTAATCAACAATAAACTATCACATTGGGGCACCTGGATGGCTCCGTCGTTAAGCGTCTGCCTTTGGCTCAGGTCATGGTCCCAGGGCCCTGAAATGGAGCCCCGCATCAGGCTCCCTGCTCGGCAGGAAGCCTGCTTCTCCCCCTCCCACTCCCCCTGCTTGTGTTCCCTCTCTCGCTGTGTCTCTCTCTGTCAAATAAATAAATAAATAAAATATTTTTTAAAAACCCACAATAAACTATCACAATAGGGAAGAGGATCCATCGTGATCTGATTTCAACCTCTATTTGTGCAGAAGTGACTGGGCATTTTAAAGGAAGAATGAAAGAGTAAGGAGGGAGAAAGGTGGGGGTTTGAGCACTCCAGGAAGTGACCATTTACAAACAGTGGGAAGAGGAGGGAGGCTTGGTCCACGTGAAACCCCTCTGGATTTGCTAACTGGCACTTCTTGAAGTTAGTCTCCTACTCTCACACAGAGACTGGGAGACAAGGACCCTGTCTTCAGGTGTTGGCTGGAACAAACAGTAAATCCTTTTGGCTGCCTTGAGCTCTCCCAGGCAGACACTTAAGAGGGCTAGCTAGACTCATCATCCAAGGGATTTGGCCTTGAGCTATTAGAAATGACACTAGTGTTTGTTCAAATCTTTTATTTTAATTTTTAAGATTTTATTTATTTATTTGAGAGAGAGCAAGAGAGCACAAACAGAGGGAGTGGCAGAGAGAGAGGGAGAAGCAGACTCCCCACTGAGCAGGGAGCCCAACATGGGATGTGGGGCTCAACCCCAAGACCCTGGGATCATGACCTGAGCTAAAGACAAACACTTAACTGACTGAGCCACCCAGGTGCCCCTGTTCAAATCCTTTAATGTGTTTATGGAGGGGGTGCAGAAGAGGGGAGAATGGACAAAATCATTTGTTCTGAGACTCTACAGTTTTTATAGACGAAGTCAGAGGCCTAGTAGAGAAGACAGCTTAGAGGAGCCTGACTAGGGTTTGGTCAAGAAGAGAATCTTTGTCATAAGAGATAGATGCAAAGTGAAAAGGCCACAAGAAGACAGAGGCAGAGATTGGACTCATGCTGCCAAAACCCAAGGAGAACCAGGACACATCAAAAGCCGAAAGAGGCAAGGTAGGACCCTCCCCTAGAAACTTTGGAAGGAGCATTGCTCTGCCAATGCTTTGATTTCAAATTTCTGGCCTCCTGAACTGTGAGAAAATTAATTTCCACTGTTCTAAGCCACTCAGTTTGTCACAGTTTGCTCCAGCAGCCCTAGGAAAATAATACACTGGGTGAAGGAGCATGGGAGCTTGGAAAGTTACCATTGCCACGGGTTAAACATGCTCACCATGAGACATTTGAGAAATGTTCATACGGCAGGAATGGGATGATGGATTTAGGCCAATAGAGTGACATGGACAGGGTGCCTGGGTGGCTCAGTCAGGTAAGCATCTGCCTTCGGCTCAGGTCATGATCTCAGGGTCCCGGGATCGAGTCCCGCATCAGGCTCCCTGCTCTGTGGGGAGCCTGCTTCTCCCTCTGCCTCTGCCTCTCTCTCTCTCTCTCTCTCTGTCTCTCATGAATAAATAAATATTATTTTTTTTTTAAAAGAATGATGTAAAGAATAAAGAGACTGCTGGGGTAAGAAAATCAAACACCATCAGACAATAGTTTACAACTTAGAATATAATTGTGGTGCCCACTTCAACACAATAGTTTCCCTCCTGCCCATTTCCAAATTCTATCTCTGTGTGGCAGGGGAAGAAGAGAAAACTAGCATCATTGAGGGTTAGCGAATTTGGTTTACAAGGACCAATGAATTTCCACAAACTAAGTCTGGAAAAAGTCCTTAGCAGAGCTTTGATTTTCTGTTTGCCTTAGTAGCAAATTTAGCAGCACTTTCTAAACTTCACTGTGAGTTACTGTCTATTTTTATTTAAAAAATATTGTCTGTATTTTTTTAATTAAAAAAAAATAAATTATATTCTCAGTTCCCAGTGCACTTTGTTCAGATTTCTAGTATTGCAATTATACCATTATTTTAATTATCATCCCATCTCCCCCTCTAGATTGTGATTTTCTTGAGGGCAATGCACCATTTTTTAAAAAATTAATTAATTTATTTTAGAGAGAGGGAGGGAGCTCGAACGTGGGGAGGGGCAGTAGGAGGGGAGAGAGAAACTTTAGCAGACTCCTCACTGAGCTCAGAGCCCCAACAGGGCTCCTAGCACACCCTAGCCACCACCCCGCAGGGCTCAATCTCAAGACCCTGAGATCATGACATCAGTGAAACCAAGAGTGGGATGCTTAACCTACTCTGCCACGAAGGGGCCCCCAATGCACCATTTTTATTTGCATTTGTATCTCAAATATCTAGCACAATATTCAGCATTTTAAATAATTTATGTAGTAATTGTTGGATAAATTGTAATAATAATTGTAGTTAATGGCACAGTCTCTGGAGCTGGACCATCTGGGATAAATCCTGGCTCTATTACATAATAGCTTTGTGACCTTGAACAAATTACCAAAAAAAAAAAAAAATCACTCTGTGCCTCAGTTTCCTCATTATAATATGGAATAATAATAAGATCCTCCTCATGAAACCATTGTGGTGATTAAATAAATTAATACCTTTAAAGTACTTAGTACTGAGCATATAGTAAGTGTTCAATACATTATCAATAAGCACCAATATGCTATCAAATTATTAAGTAAAATAAAACCTTCTGACATTCTGTACTACAAAGTAGGCCTTCCTTGTGCTTTTATTTTACATCTTCCTGTTTATTTCCTTCATAATCTGTAGATTAATTTACTTGTCTACTAACAATTAAGTCCCTTGCAGGCAAGAACCTTGTCTGTTTAGTTTTCCAACCATTCTATGCTTAACACCTCATCTTCATCCAGTAGAAATTAATAACAGTTTGTCCAAGGAATAAATTGTTGAATGATCCATTTCATTCAATGACCATTGAATAATTATTGAATAATTTGTAAAGTCTAATTGAAATCTTTCTCATATAGCTAACATCGAAACTCCTAGTTCAAAGTCAAAAGTGAGGTAAGGTGTAGTAATAATCGACTTTCAAGTAGATCCGGGAAAGAAGGACTTGCTATCATTTCTAGGACAAAATGTAAGCAGAAAGAGTTAGGGGTCCCCAGGAAAAGAACGAGAAGTCATTTTAGTCCCCCAGCTATTTCTGTGATCTTTGCCTGACAGATTCCACTTGTCCTAGCACACTTCTTGCAGAACTTCCTAGGAGGTGTCAAAATCACAAAGAAATGCAAAACATTTAGTAATTAAGAATTTTAAGGGAACAAAGGGATTGCACAAGTGAACGGTCTCTAGCCTAACCACATCAGACACAATCACTCAGTGGTAAAAACTCCCAGTCCTGTTTCAAAAGTAAGCAAGGCCCAGTGTTCCTTACCCAGCTGAGGAGCCAAAGACCCCATCGAGTTTATAAGGCTCTTGGGGCACATCCAGAGCCCCTTCCCCTCACCCCCGGTTACCTCTGCTTCATTATAATGTTAAAGTCTCTGCCCTAGGAGGAGCATAAGCTTCATTAACATAACATAGGATGCTCCTATAGGCTTGTTTTCAACCTCAAGCCCGCCTTCACTGAGATGAGGAAGCTCCCCTTTCTGAATATTCATCCTAACCCTAAATAAAAGGAACCCACTCATCCCTGCTCGGGAAGTAAAGGCTTTGGAAGTTTTCCCCAGCCATCTCCTATTTGTTGCAAATCAAGTCTCCTTTGTGTGACACCTCCACCTGATGGAGTCTCTGTCGGTAACTCACCAGAGCAAACTCGCAGTTAGTTCCTTTACATGACTACCTGAAAATCAGATAATACTTTGTATCACTACATTAACACACTCGTATTTTATCCCATTTCTGCTCTTCAGGGCAGCTTTGACATCGGAATAACATAACAATGTTATCATGCACGTAGAAAAAGACTGATCTACTCACTGGTGACAGGGTTCAGAACAGGTTACTCCAAAATAGGACAACTTGACATCTTAAATATTTTGAGCTGAAGGAATTTGAGAAAAGGCACGTACAGGAGAGACTTTCCAAACTTCCCCTGGAGCAGGCTATACACCCCTCCTGTGAGAGGTGCCCTCCCTCTCGTGCAGGCGGGCGAGGTCTGAGGACCCAGAGAGGGTCCCACAGGAAGAGTCAAGAGGGGCCTTTGCCATGCATAGGATAGGAATCAAACACGAGCCAGGGGTGAGAGCAGAGTTTACTGAAGATATAGAGTGCAGGTACAGACCGAGTGTCTGGGAGACTCAGAAAGGAAAGGAGAGTCTCATCTTTGCTCAAGGTTGAGGTTTTTATTGAGAATTGTCGTCTGATGTATGTGTCCTCTTGGGCATCCAGGAACTGGATGGTTAGAACAAGAACGAGGATCCAGGTGTCCTCCATTAGTCACTTATTTCTTGGAGCCTTTGGGTCTTGGTACTGGGATGTCTAGCATTAGTTGTCTGGAATAAAGCAAGTACATGACAGCTTTATCCGGTCATTCTTGCCTGGTCCCTCCTTAGATGTTATCTACTGTGCTGAAAGACTCTAAAGGAATCATTAACTCCTTGCCCTTTACAAGAGGACATAACATTAAGATGAGGCAAGTGTAAGTAAGGTGGGGGTGCAGGTTCTAGCAAGAAGAGAAGCAGGAAAAGGAGCAAAAAGCAGATTTTTATGGAGTCCCTTCAGCTTCCTTATCTCATCTATACCTGGAGGAAAGGAGCATCCTTATCTCCAAAGATGAAGGGACACAGAAAGAAATGTGAATGAATAGGCCTTGCTAGGTACCCCCCTTCTTCCCTAAGGCACTACACTTAGCTCATATTCTTCATCCTGTTTTATCTTTCCATGACTTCTCACTCTTCATCACACATAGCATAAAAACTCAGATTTAACCATTTCTTTGAGTCTTAATTTCTTTGTGAAGACTCTATGTTACATAAAACTTACATTTAAAAAATGAGTATGCTTTTCTTTTCTTAGTATGTCTTTTGTTATAGGGTTCCCAACAGAGAACTTAGAAAGGTAGAAGAAAAAGATATTTTTCCTCCCTACACTACAGTAAAGTTGAAGTTTATTTCAGGTAAGTTTTCATTTTCTAATATGATCCATATAGAGGGAATGTCAATGTGAGAAATCAGCTATTTTTCAAATTGATCCCTCTATCAGGATACTAAAAGGATTTGAGAAATGAAAACCTAAGAGAATCTTTGTGGTATTAAAAGTTTCCCAACCAAAATACAAAAGAGCCTTATTTAACATAAAGCCTTTCACGTTGCTTTCTTCTACCATCCTTCCAGATATACATAGGCTCAGAGCAGACAGCAACAAAGGAGGAATATGTAAACATTTAAATCATCTCTCACTTGCCATCTGTGACAATTCACAATGCTGGAATCAGAAAGGATGGGATCACTTTTCCATTTCTCTAAGGTCACCAAGGACAGACAAGCTCAGCACATACTGTATTTGTCAGAAGCAAAAGAGATGACTGGAGACCTGGCAGTGACAAATCTGTTCCAGGCTGAGCTCATTTTACTGAAGAATGTGTGTCCCCTTCTGACATTTATCAAAAGAAATTCAATTTTATAAAAAGAAGGATGTCAAATAATAGTACATAGCTAACACTCATTCTGCTGCTGTCAGAAGGCCAGATGGGGGCAAAAGGAAAAGGGTAGATGGAAGAGAAAGTCATGCCTGCAAGAAACAAAAAACCAAAGGGGGTGGAAGGTCAGGGCTAATGTACTTAAAGGCTTGAATACATTTCTCATTAAATCACCTCTTCTTGAGATCCACATTAGTGCCTGGTTCACACTTCGGAATACCGCTTTTTCATCTTCTCTAGATATAAGGAATGACACATAGTGGGTGGTTGTTGGGATTTTGTTTGTTTGTTTTTTAGATTTCGTTATGCTTGTTTGTTTTGTTTGGGGTTTTGTTTTGTTTTTTTTTTTTCTGCTGCATCACAGCAGAAAGCCAATGAAACCTGGTAAAAATCCCACCATATCGGGTACAATGAAGTGCCCCCTGAGGGCAAGCAATCAATATTTCTCATGGTGATGATGATGATTTGTCTCTGGCAGAAAAGGATATGCTAGGTCAAAACAAAAACAAAAACAAAACAAAACAAAAAACAGAAATTGTGACAGAGGTGGCAGAAAAATAAAAGATTAAGATCAAAGGGAGGAATCCTATTAGGAACTAATGATGAAGCTGACAAAATACTGTAGCAAGTAATAGTGTTTTACCATACTGCACAAAAATATTGGATTAAGGTACAAATTAAATCTCTTTCTCGGTAAGGGGTTTCTGCAGGACATAAGCAATTAGACTGCTGTCTAGAGAAGGCAGAAAACTTGATTAACAGATCCAAAAAGACAGTGTAGGGAAGATGGGTTTAACACCAGGAGGTGAAACACCAACTGTTATGCAAATTGACTTTTCCCAAAATGTTGGAAAATTTCAATCAAGGACCGAAATATACTTTTTTTTTTTTTAAACATCACTGTTTTCTGGGCTTCAACTCTATTCAAAGGAGTTTCTTATTAAATAAATGCTACTCATGCATGTGTCCCAGTCAGTCTCCCAAGGATACTACAAAAGATTTAACCATAACAGGTTTTTGCTCCTTTTCTTTAAATTTCCAAATATTCAAGGTGTACGAGCTAAGGATGGCTGAGCAGGCAGGTTGTGGGGCCTGGTGAAAGGTGCTGCAGGCCCTCGCTGTGAACTGCATGGCCTCTCCCAGTCCCATAGCCTCTGTAAGGTACCTATTTGATGCAATCCAAGGCAGTCTTATTTAGAATCGGGACTTGAAGAAGATGTTAAAATTAGTCCATGACAAAACACTTCTGTGTATTTCTCCCACGAATAGGGTGTTAGATGTTAAGCCCAGAGATATTAAACCAGGAATCCAGGAAAAATCATAACTATTAATACTCAGTGCCCAAACTTGTACTTACTGTCTTTGAGATTGTCAAATTCAAGGTCCTAAAAGTTTTGCAGAATATTTTAAAAATGTATCTGTTATCAAGCATCTGTCCTTGAACGAAAATAAATCAAGCCCCAGTAGCATATAAACCAGATCTTTCTGCTCCTTCTTAGAAGCTTTCAGAAGAATTAACGTCCTATAGATGATCTCCTACATGGCATTAATATCGTCATTTTGCGAAGTTTTATGACCAGCCTAGCTTTCAAGGTTTGAAAATTTGCACGGGGCTGGCCACAAACATTTGCATGAATCCTTTGGAATATAGGGAATAAATAATAGGTGATCAAATAAACGAAATAAGTTAACATACACATTTCAGCCCTTCCTACCAGGGGTTGGCAAACTGGGCGTTCTGTACAGCCTCTCAAAAACTACTCCGGTCTGCTGTGGGACCCAAAAACAGCCACACACAGTGCTGAAACGGGCGTGGCTGTGCGCGGATAAAGTGTTCTTTACAGTAACAGGCAGCGGACTTTGACCTGCAAGCCATAGTTGGCTTTCATCATTTTTCCCTTCATCTCTTTCATTCATCCTCTATCACAAAGTCACAGTCTTACCCTCAAAATGCAGCAGAGCTGTGTGCACGGGCCAAACATTGTAAGCAAAGACTGCGGGGGAGAACCTGAGAATCAGTTAAAAGTCCGTGCTAAATCATTAATGAAATAGACACTGGGAAACATTAGAGTTAACAATCCATTTCCCACCCTGCCACTTGAGTGATTTTTTTAAAATGCAGATTTGATAGTGGAAATCCCTAACTTAAAATGCTTCACCTGCCTGGCGACAGCCCTGGATCTTTCGCTCTTCCCCGGTCGACCCTTCTTTCCTCCCCTACCTCATTGGGTGCTGTCCTTCCTTCCCTCTCACATCCCTCTTCCTGCTCTGGCTACACAGGAGGAATTGTCATTTCCAGAATGAAGTTGCTTTCCAACCCATGGCCTTGTTACTCACTTTCCCTGAAACATTCTTCTATCAACATCCTTGACCTTGCTTGCTCCTTGAGGATTGAGCTTAGGTGTCCTAGGTGACTTTGACTCCCAGACTGTGCTCCTAAGACATCCTTTGCATACCTGTATTATAATAAATATTCTCATCACTCTCTATAGATGCTTATTTCCTTGTCTACTGCCCCAGATAAATGTAAAATTACTGAATGCTGAAACTGCATTTTCTTTAAGCATGGTGCCTAGCACATGGAGAACAATCCATGAGTGATTATGGAATCAGTCAATCCATTAATTAAATGATCTTTGGTCCCCTTCACTTCAGCTTGTAACTTCAATTGTTCCCAACTACAAGCAATTTATTTTCTTTCACATATTATCTATAATGATGCCCAAACAACTAACAGAGAAATGGAAAAAAAAAATCAGTTAAATGGGTAGCTCAATATCACATAAAGGGGAAAAAGTATTAATAAAACCACTTTGCATTTACCACATAAGTAGAAATCTTTTCTCAACTGCTAGTTATATGAGAGCCAGGTTTTTTCTGAAGAGCAATTAAACATTTATGGGGTCTACAGGAGACATGAACAGATGCTATATAAAGACGTCCAGAAGAACAGACTGTAGAAAAAAATAAATTTGTGTTTCAGCGGAAAACCGTGCGTTATCTACGTACAGCATATATCCTTCTGGGTTATTAGAGTCTAGCCTTTCAAAATCTTTGAACTACTTTACAACTCTTTGTAAAAGTTGATAGACATGCACATTCTGTCTGCTCTGGTAGAGCTTCAATCGACTTCCCATCCTCTTGTGTAAACAACAGTTTTGCTTCCAGTGGCAATTCCATTTCTTTACTCCATAGAAATTTGTGCCTTCTGACTTCTCCTATGAGCCTATTATAACATCTACCTGGTTCCTTCAGTGAATGAGTAACATAAAATCTTTAACACATGCTCATTTTTATATCCATAGGAGAGTCATGATTTTACCTTTCCTGGGAAATTATCTTTTAACAGTTTCTGAGGTTCCACTGAGGTGCCCAATGGATTTACCTACCAGAGCCAGGAAAACTTCATAAGCACACTCGTGGGCAGTGTGTGCCCAAGCTGATTTTTTTCTTGGTTCCCAAAAGTGAATCCAAAATGACAATAGGATTTTGCTCACTGCTTTTCTAATTTTAAGTTTCCTCTCTGCCTATTTTATAGTTCGTGTTTGTGTTTTGGATTGCTTGTGGTGTAAAAAAGAAAACCACAGGCCCAAAATGCTGTCACTTAGGTTAAGGCCCCGAGTCAGTTAACCTAAACTTAATACCTAACTTGACTGCAGTTTCAACCCCCCAGAAATGTAACCTTTAACCAGGTTATTTCCTGATCAGCACTAGGAGATTTACTGATAAAACCTTTCTGTTCACCGTGGTAGGGTGACCTGGCCTTTGCTAATAATTTCCTTTTTTTCCACGCCCTCTGTACCTTTAAAAACCTTTCCTGTAGCCCTTTGGAGCTCTCCTCTACTTGCCATGCAGGATGCTGCCTGATTCATGCATTGATTAATAAAGCCAATTATATCTTTAAAATTTACTCGGTTGAACTTTTGTTATTCAACGGTGACCAATACGTTATTTCCCAGTAATTAATGGGAATTTGGTTTTATGATCTGATTATTTGAGGATCTCTGTAAATGGATTAATAGTTTATAGAGATCTCTACTGGAAGAGAGGTGGCAGAGAATCTGGTATTTTAGTCTTTTCTGTTTGTCTATTTTGAGATCAAATTAATTAAGAATTTTTTGTCCACTGGGAAGGTGATATCTAAACTGATGGGTTTTATATTTATTTTTTTTAAAGATTTTATTTATTTGATAGAGGGAGAGAGAACACAAGCAGAGGGAGGGGCAGAGGGAGAAGCAGACTCCCCACCGAGCAGGGAGCCCGATGTGGGGCTCGATCCCAGGACCTTGGGGAACATGACCTGAGCTGAAGCCAGGCACTTAACCGACTGAGCCACCCAAGCACCCTGAGTTTTATATTTCTGTGTTTACACTTGACCCATGGCTAAAATTTCAGGTTGGAAATTATAAGCTTTCTCCCTCCCTCTATGTGTGTATTTATGTGACTATAATTCAGAAAAGCCTTTATCTCTCACTGTGTGAGTATGTAATATTTTCTTACTTTCAATAGTGTTGATAAATCAGATTATAAAATCTCTGAAAGTAAAGAAATTTTATTTTGATTGGCTTACAAAGTTAAATAAACACATAATTAAAATAATCCCAAAACTCTCAGAAAATAAGGAAATTGAATTCCTTATATTTTAATGTGTTAGATTTAAAAAGTATTCGGCCCAGGGGCGCCTGGGTGGTTCAGTCGTTAAGCGTCTGCCTTCGGCTCAGGTCATGGTCCCAGGGTCTTGGGATCGAGCCCCGCATCAGGCTTCCTGCTCGGCGGGAAGCCTGCCTCTCCCTCTCCCACTCCCCCTGCTTGTGTTCCCTCTCTTGCTGTGTCTCTCTCTGTCAAATAAATAAAATCTTAAAAAAAAAAAAAGTATTCAGCCCAAGGCACCTGGGTGGCTCAGATGGTTAAGCATCTGCCTTCAGCTCAGGTCATAATCCCAGGGTCCTGGGATCGAGTCCCGCATCGGGCTCCCTGCGCCGCGGAAGCCTGCTTCTCCCTCTGCCTCTCTCTCTCTCTCTCTCATGAATAAATAAATAAATAAATAAAACCTTTAAAAAGTATTCAGCCCAGGGGCGCCTGGGTGGCTCAGTCGGTTAAACATCTGCCTTCGGCTCAGGTCATGATCCCAGGGTCCTGGGATCGAGTGCCGCAATGGGCTCCCTGCTCAGCAGGGAGCCAGCTTCTCCCTCTCCCTCTCTCTCTGCCTGCTCCTCTACCTACTTGTGACCTCTCTCTCTCTGTCAAATAAATAAATAAAATCTTTAAAAAAAAAAAGTATTCATCCCAGAAATGTTTTAAGAATTTACTTTCACAGAATTTAGTAAATGAGACAAATTTAATATTACTGGTTTTATTTTAAAAAAATAGCTGTCTTCTCCGCTTTGTTAGTGCTACATACATATACACTACATACAGGTACAAACATATACATATATATGTATATAAAAGAGTAGATTTTTACTTTACTTGGATATATTCTTTCTAATCTCAAACAGATTTACTGATTGAAGTTTATTATGTTACTTCTATTTAATGTTTAAGATTATGAAATACGTAAATTTGTATTTACCCAAATTAAATCATTATTCTGATCCACTCCATTTCAACAGTAATTACATTTTGTCACATGTCAGTCTGAAGACAATTTATAAGATCTATAGTTAACTTAAAACCTTAGGCTAATACTAACTTGAGTTAATTAAGGGACATTCATTTGATAATTAGTATGATAGCAAGTATCTGAAGATAGTACAGTAGAATACTGAAATACTGATTAGTAATCATAATTTTAAGTTTATATCCATTTGCTTCTCATTTTTATGAGGCTATCTCTTGGGTCTGTAATGAGTATGCTCATTTCTGCCACTTTGAGAAATGTATATAAATGATGGCAAGTGGCTGTAGAGAGAGCTGCGTTATGTGTATTCATGAGCTCTTCTAGTGCAGTGCAAAATGCTGATGTGTGACAGGCAGGCAATTATCCACTCCCCAGTTTTCTCTGTGAATTAGAAGTTGTTACTTTTATTAAAAGTTAGAATTAACGTAGTTTAGATCATACTTAGGAGTCATAGTTTTAGAGAAATATGGCTGTGTATGTACTTCTGTTTTTTTAAGGAAAAGAGTAGTTTTTTCCTGAGGGAGTAGGTTATCTTTGGTCTCCAAACTCTTTGGTGTTCTTCAAGCTAACGGAGGACCCCAAAGAACTCAAACCATCTTTGAAATTTCTCAGAGGGCTCCTTTGAAATCACAAAGATTTGTTCTTTCACGTCATAGAAAGGGAGGTGCTGGGGAAAAAAGCAGGTTTATTTGATATGCTATTATTGCTCAGGTGTGTAGGAAGAGTTGTCAAGTCAGAAGAGACTTCAGAAGCAGCCTACCCTAGGTGAAACTTATATGAGTAAAATCTTGTTAATACAAACATTTCAGAAATTGAAGTCAGAATGTGAAGTTGCTAGAGATTTGTGAATGCTTTCACTGTCCAAAATGTGTTTCAATTTATCACAGTCCTGGCGCTGCTTTGCCTGATACCAGACAACAACAGTATAATATTATCAGTCATACTTTCAATCATTATTTTTTACATAATAGCTTCACTGAGATATAATTCATGTACTGTAAAGTTCAACCATTTAAAGTGTACAATTCAATGATTCTTCGTGTATTCTGCAACCATCACCACAGTCCATTTTAGAACATTTTTATCACCTCAACAAGAAATCCTGTACCCATCAGCAGTCCTCCCCCATTGTTGCAAAAACTCACCAACTTGGATTTGCCTATTTGGGACGTTTCATACAAATGGAATCATACGATATGTGATTTTTTTTTGTGATTAGCTTCCTTCTCTTAGCATAATGTTTGAAGATTCATCCATGTTGTGGTATTACTAGTACTTTATTTCTTGCTGGTGTCAAATATTATTCCGCTATATGAATATAACACATTTTATTTATCCACTTCTCAGTTGATGGGACTTGGAATTGTTTTCCACTTTTTGAAATGCTGCTATAATCACTCATGTACAGGTATTTGTGTGGACATATGTTTTCATTTCTGTTTTGTATGTATCTAGAAGTAGATTTGCTGAGTCATATGGTAATTCTATGCTAACTATTTTTATGGTAACTCTATGTTTAACTGCCAAGCTGTTTTCCAAATGGCTGCACCATTTTACATTCCCATCAGCAGTGTATGAGGGTTCCGATTTCCCTACCTCTTTGCCAACACTTTTTTTTTTAATATTTTATTTATTTATTCATGAGAGACAGAGAGAGAGAGGCAGAGGCAGAGGGAGAAGCAGGCTCCCAGCTGAGCAGGGAGTCCGATATGGGACTCGATCCCAGGACCCCGGGATCATGACCCTAGCTGAAGGCAGACGCTTAACCATCTGAGCCAGCCAGGCGCCCCCAACACTTGTTATTATCTGTCCTTTGATTATTGCCATCCTAAAAGGTATAAAGTGGTATCACCTTATGATTTTGATTGACATTTCCCTGATAGGTAATGATGCCGAGCATCTTTTCATGGGTTTACTGGCTATTCATATGTCTTTTTTGGAGAAATACTTAAATCTTTTGCTCATTTTTAAATGGCATTGTTACTTTTTATTATTGAATCTTAAGACTTCATTATATATTCTAGCTACAAGTCCTTCATAAGATACATGATTTGCAAATATCTTCTCCCATTCTGTGTGTTGTCTTTTCATTTTCTTAATGGTGCCCTTTGAAGTACAACTATGATAAAGTCTGATCAGATTCTTCTTTTGCCATTTGTGTTTTTATTGTCATACCTAAGATGGCTTTGCTTAACCCAAGGTCACAAAGATTTACCTCCAAAGAGTTTTATTATTTCAGCTCTTATATTTAGGTCCATAATCTATTTTGAGTTAATTTTGTGTATAATGTGAGAAAAGGGTTTAACTTTATTCTTTTGTATATGGACATCCAGTCATTATATTTGAGAATGATGCCCATTTAATCAAATATGACCGTGTACTTTTTTTTTTAAGATTGATTTGTTGATTGATTGATTGATTTATGGGGTGGGAGGGGCAGAGGGAGAGAGAGAGAATCCTGAAGCAGACTTCGCTGAGCATGGAGTCTGACCCAGGGCTCGATCCCAGGACCTTGAGATCATGACCTGAGCCAAAATCAAGGGTTGACTGCTTAACCAACTGAGCCACCCAGGCGCCCCATGACCATGTACTTTTAACAAAGAAAGGTTTTAGACTTTATGAACAAGTGCTTACAAAGCCCTGTTGAATAAACCGTCCTGGTACCTGGCTCACAGGGTTCCCAGCCTTCCAAGTGAGTATGTAAGGTCACTCCCCGGTAGGTCCAAGAATCTTAGGGTATTTTGAGGAACTGGAAAAGAGAGGAATTTGCCCAGATTTATAGGTAGTGCAGGTGAAATCTAGTGGTGAGTTTCTTCCTCAGTCTCCTAACCTCAGACTAGCAAATAACAAGAGGTTTTAAAGGTCCATTCTGAGATTCCTATCATAAAAGCTTCCAGCAAAGCAAACTTAAGAATGCCTCTGTGGCCAAGCAGTGTTTTTGCTGCACCTATTTAAATAACCAGGCCAAATTTACTAGCACCAATCTTATTTTGTAATCAAGAATAATCTTTTGAGATTATTTTTGATCAAAAGGGGAGAAACTGTAGAAAAAAATTATGTTTCAGTGTAAAATTACGCAGTATCTACCTATAGCATATCCTTCTGTGTTATCAGACTCTAGCTTTTCATAGTCTTTGAACTATTTTACAACTCTTTAAAAATTGATAAACAGCCACATTCTGTCTTGTCTGATAGAGTTTCAACTGACTTCCTTCCTCCCTTAGGGAAAGACCACTGTGTCCTCCATTTGCAATTCCATTGAGATATGTGCCTTTGACTTTTCCTTTGAACTGGTATAACATCTGCCTGCTTCCCTGGTCAAATAAGTAAGTAAAATATTTAAAACATGTTCATTTTTACATTGGCATAAGAGCCATGATTTTCTTTTTTTCTTTTTTCTTTTTTTTTGAAATTATCTTTTTACAAGGCATTTCAAAATGAGATGGAGATGAAAATCAGGTAGGTGAGAAAGGGACAAAGGAAAAGCAAAGGTTTGGCATGTATCTCATTTGGACAATGTATAGATAATGAACAAAACCTCAGAGAGATTGACTTTTCCAAAGTGATGGAACCAGAAAATAGGGGTGAGATGAAGATGAAGGGTAAATATTAATTAATGGAAAAATAAATGAAAATGACCAAAAGCATGTGAATGAGTGGTCAATCCCATAATGGTCTTAAGTCCCCAGATAAAAAACAAGAACTATCTTTTCTTATCTAAGAGAGTAGCAAACACATGAAAGAGTGATACTATCCAGTACAAGCAAGCAAGTGTCAGGAATAGGGTCTGCTTTATGAGTGAACATACATTATAAACTCTTTAGGAGACTAATCAGTAATATTTATTAAGATTTAAATGTGGGTACTCTTTAACAAGCAACTCTACTCTTGGATATTTAACCAGTGAAAGACTTGCACAAATAAGTGATGATATATGTCCAAGGATGTTTATTTCCAGTATTGTTATAATAGAAAAGCTTGGGAACAACCTAAATTCCCATAAGTAAGGAGTTGCTTCAGAACAGAGTATATAGAATAATATATTTTTTGTTTAAAAGCCATATATATAAAGTGTTTATCTTGGAGGGATGGAACTATGAAAGTCTTTCACTATACATTTTTTTTGTTTTATATGTTTGCATTATTTTTATGACATGCAAAAATAATATAGTGAAGATATAATTATAAGAAGATCAAAACTTGATGCAGCATCTTTTCCACTACTCCATGATGGACCATATCATACAAATTAGCACATTTTTTTCAATGCACCAATGGAAGCTTATCAGTGGGATTAGGGAAAGTTATAGAACAGCATTCTGGATTTGACCTACATGGGGTGGAGAGAGGTCATTACTCTCTGAGAAGATTTTCTATGGATATGCTCAATATCTAGACAAAGATTTAATAAAGATCCATGCATCCTGCTCAAACCATTCATAGCCTTTACCTAACCAACTGACAAAGGTCTTTGGGCAAATAACCAGGAGAATTTTACCCAAATGAATAACTTACAGACTGTGGAATATGTGTGTGTGTGTGTACATAAGTTTGTATATACACACACTTTTTTTATTTATTTTTTATACATTTAAAGGATTTTATTTATTTATTTGAGAAAAAGAGAGACAGAAATAACGACAGAGAACATGAGTGGGGAAGAGAGGGAGAAGCAGGCTCCTCGCTGAGCAGGGAGCCTGACATGGGGCTCGATCCCAGGACCCTGGAATCATGGTCTGAGCTGAAGGCAGCCACTTAATGACTGAGCCACCCAGGTGGCCCAACATACATATTTTTTTAATTGGAAATGTCTAGATGTCTTCTGACTATAGTGCCCATTGAAGAATTAAGTTGCTAGATGATGAATTAATGCTAAATGATCTGGATACACATCATGTAAATAATCACTTATGAATGAAAATAATTCAAATGGAATTAACATTAAGTATATTCATTTGTGGAGTTAACTGATTTCAAACTGTTTTTACTTCCAATTTCAAAATAAGCTAATTTGAAGTAGAGCCTTTAGTAGGTGCATAACATATTACCATTTTAAAAATTTAGATCATAAGTTACAATAAGAGCTATAGGAAATAGATTTGATCAGGCAACCAAACCAATCTCATGGTTCACTCTCCATAAATGCCATGGAAAATAATAGTAATTAACCTTTACCACAGGCTTAGTGCATTGGAATTATTTCCATCAGTTGTACCTCCAAGCAATTCAGTCAGGTAGGTTATGATTATCCTGGTTTAATAGGGGTAACTTAGGGCACAGAGTAAGAAAAGGATTGACTCCAGATAAGCCAGGGAGTCAAAGCCAGTATGCAGACCAAAATCCTAGAGGACAGCTTCATCATATTATTAGCACTTACAAAGCCATATTTTGGGGTCTTTCACTTATTGAAAATAATTTTGAAAAAATAAATCACACACATGCACATGTGAGTCCCTCAACAAGGCTGTGTGTATAGACAAGGTAACATAATAGTGCTGGACAACTTCCATCCCAAATTCATTCATTGTCCAGTATACATAGTTTCCAACTGCTTTCTATTCAAACTACAGTAAAGCAAGAGGAAATAGGTATATTGTGGAATGGGAAGCACAGAGTGAGACTATTCAAACCTCTTGGCAGTGGTGTTTAGCTTGGTCATCTGCAGTCTAATTCTTCTCTCATTGCTCAGGATTGGGCTCCGAACATAGTAAATAACCAGTGGAGGCTGCTGATGGACTGAGAAGATTAGAATAAGTCATAAAGCGATATCGGAGACTGTATTTCCCAGGAGGCCCTCAACAAATATTTATCTGTCTAGAGTGAATAGTTGGTGTGGAGGCCATTGGGGCTAGATTACTAAGAGATGACACTTTCAGGACTTTAATTCTTGAGAAAAAAAATTTTTCCCCTTTATGCTTCGTTATCGAAATAGTTAAATAGAACGTCTTCTGAGATGGTACTTGTCTGCCACCCTCCCCTTTAGAGAAACTGATTTCTGAATAATTTCTCTTGTACATGCATTTTAAAGGTGTGTAATTAACTGGTAACAGGTTGTTAGGTAGCTGATGAGGTGTGAACCAGCCGCTAATTTGTTTTCTTTATTTACAACTTTCCTTGCACTTGAAGATGACAGCGTGGTGTTTTTCATTCCCTGCTTACTTCACCAGATTAAAAAGTGATTTGTGAAGCCATTTTTAATTCCTCAAATTCCATTAAAAAGGAATATCCAGGGGAGTCCTAATCAAGACATAATAGGCACTAAAATGTGATCACACAACACTACTAATGTGGCCCTATTTCAGCTGTTAATGTCAAAGAATTGCCTCTAGTTAACTGAACTCAGCCCTAACACTGACCTACAACTTCTGAAATAACCTCCATGCAACTGGCACTGGCTTTATTGCAAATGTTTGCAGCTAACATACTTTACAGCTTTAGAATTTATCATATAACCCCCAGGGACAATTCGTTACAAAATTGTTATTATTGTATTATCACCAAAATAGCTTGCTTTCCCCTTCAAATTGCCTTGCCTCCTATTTAATAATGCATTTAAAAAAAGTTTGAGAAGAAATTAAAATAGAAACATAATGAAATGAGAATTGCTAAAAACACAAGACTGGAATACTGAAAATGTAGCTGAAACAGAAATGGTTAAGGGTAGATACAGTGTGTTACCAAAGGGGGACACTTGGAACCTGGGGGAATATTGAGTGATCAGGTGAATTTGAAAAGACAAATAAGAATAAAAATTCTGTCCTTGCCTTAAAAAAAAAAATTAACCAAAGGTTAAGCTATAGAATACCTGAAAAAGTACGCCCAGAACTTCCCATAAGCCTTGGATAGACGGGAAACTAACATGCAACAAAGTACAGACAGGAGGCAAGCAGCAACATTTTCCTTTCTACCTGTGAAAGCTTACATCAGTACTTCCTTCTAAAACACAGTGGCCTCTGGGATACTATTTTTAAATGCAGCTATGTCTCAGAGCATCAACTCCAGAAGCTGCTATGGTGATCAATTTTGTATGTGTTTATTGACTTCTTGATTTAGCGGATGCATTGGTTTTTTTTTTTCTTTTTAAAGATTTTATTTATTTATTTTTAAAAAGATTTTATTTATTTATTTGACAGACAGAGAGAGATAGCAAGAGAGGGAACACAAGCAGGGGGAGTGGGAGAGGGAGAAGCAGGCTTCCCGCAGAGCAGGGAGCCCGACGTGGGGCTCGATCCCAAGACCCTGGGATCATGACCTGAGCTGAAGGCAGATGCTTAATGTCTGAACCACCCAGGTGCCCCTAAAGATTTTATTTTTAAGTAATCTCTACCCCCAAAGTGGGGCTTGAACTCACAACCCTGAGATCAAGAGTTGCATGTTCCACTGACTGAGCCTGCCAGGTGCTTCAAGGAGGCATTGTTTGTTTTGAACTTATAGTAACATTTTATTTAACTAAGTATGTCCAAAATATTATCAGTTTAGCATATGGTTAATATAAAAATTGTTGAGATATTTTAAGTTCCTTTTTTTCATCCCAAATCTCCAAAATCCAGTGTGTGCATTTCACTTCAAAATTCAGTATGAGTATCATATCACAACTCAATTCATAGTGGCCACATTGCAAGTGTATAACAGCCAGTGGCTCTCCACTTAGGGACTGTCCCCTAGCCAGCTACCTTCTACCACATTACTATTTTGTCTTCTTGCAGCCCTTACCAGTACCTCAAATTATCTTACTTGCTTGCATGATTTTCTTGATTCTCTAAGGCAAGGGCTCTCTTTGAACAGTGACTAGCACAGAGTAGACACTCAATGTATACTGTCTCTGCTTGAATCCGTGTCCAGGGGTGGATGATAGGCCCTTGGGCCTCCTCCACACCTGGAGCCACTCCCCTGCCACCCCTCAGCTTCCTTTCCCAGGACCGATCCTGAGATGTTAGTTGGAAATGGTGGATATGAGCAGGAGGATTCTGCTTTGCCTCCAAGTTCCTTGGGAGACCCCACACTGCACTCCTTTCTCACCAAAGTGCTGCTCTAGGACCTGGCCCGCAACCGGAGATCCCTGTGGCTGAGCAGGGGACTTGTCGCAGAAGGCAGGCCAAGGACTTTGCAGCAGGATTGGTTTCAAGTTCAAGTATTGTAGGAGCCAAGGACAGGCTGCCCCAAGATGGGTCACTTTGGCAGAAACATTATTTGGAGTTAAAAGTAATCAAAGCCCAGCAGATTCAGGAAAGATCTTTATCTCCCTCTCAACTGCCCACTTTACCAGGAAGAGAGGTATTAACAGAGATTCCTCTTTACCTAAGAAATGGATCTATATAATAGGGCAATCTTTGTTTTCCAAACATCTCCTTTCACCTTCCTCTAATGGTCTTTCTCTCCTTTGTATCCTTGACACCCATTCCTCTTCTTAGTTCATATAAGCGTCAAGTTGCCTCATTATTTGGAATTTCCACATCTGTGTGATTTCCCATACCTACACTATTAAATTTTATATTCTCCTATTAATCTGTCTCAGGTCAATTTGATTCTTAGTCCAGCTAGAAGGATCTTGAAGGGCTGAGGAAATTTTTCCTCCTCAACAGTATTCATTCACTGAATCTCCACAGTAACCCCATGAATAGTACCATTAGGATTCTTATTTAATAGACAAGGGAACTGAGGCACTGTTTTAGAGTTGAAAATAACTTGCATAAGGTTACAGTGTTGGGGAAAGATAATGAAAAACAAAACCTGTCAACCCAGAAAAGTCTCTTCACAAAGGTTAGAAGAGAAAGTAAACAGTTTTAATATTGAATAAGCATGAAACCAGAATGTGATGTGCATCATAGGCAATCCACTAAGAGACTGCAAAGACAAAAGAAGTCTCACTTTTCTGTGTAGCCAAGCAGATACAACCCATTACATACATGTTCTTTACATAAATAATAACTTAGTCCTCAAGTAAGGAATGGATAGCACCTTTAATCATAAAGAATTCATCCCAACTTTACCTGGCAAATGGGGTGGCCATCTGTGTTAGCTAATTGGCTTTATTCAGAGGAAATATAAACTTCTCATTTTTTTATGACGAGAGAGTTTTGCAACTGGGAGCAAGGTGCTTACCTAAGTGAGGTTCCTAGTATTCCCTGGAAACTGGGAGACAGGGGCACTCTTTCCCTTAATGTTTGCACTTCAAAGAGATGGCTTTTAGGTCTTTCAGAAGGGCATTCTTGGGTTGTAAAGCTGACAAAAGGCTTATCTAGTTTTCAAAAGGGTTTATATGCATTTCAAAAAGAGGAGAAAGTACTTATGATTAAAAGTTTTCTAAAGTACAGGCTTTAAGGAAAAAGATGGGAGGCAAATCTCTACTCTTATTTTTAACTGGAAGAATTAAGCCTCTTATTTTTAATTTGCATCTGTCCTTACTGTAGCTCTCAAATGGTGGAGTTAGAATTCTAGCCCAGGCAGCGTGACATTAAAATCCTCTTTTAAAAAATCTATGTTATTCTACCTCTGTCAGTTTCCTACTTGGAAGCCAACGGAGGGAGGAGATGCACTGAGGGAATACATACATTCACTCATTGGATACTTACTGAGCATCTACTATGTACTAGGCATTTTGCTAGGGATTAAGGATACACTTATGAATAAAGCAGACAAGCATTTTGCCCTCGTGAAACCTAGGGGCAGGTAGAGAAAGCTAACTACATAAGTAGCTTTTCAAATCAAACAAAATTATGGAAATTGAGAAGAATAAAAAGTACAGGGTTTTTTGAGGGCACATTACAGAAAGAACTTGAGCCAGTCTACTTGCTCTGAAAAGTTTTTTAAGCTGAAAATGGAGTTCGTTGGAGATGAAAGAAGACAATAGATTATTTGAAGTTTGGAGTATTAAGTCCTTTGGGAAGCATAACATGGAAAAGTAAGTGTGCCACAACCTTTGAATGCTTATTCTGCCAGATTAAAATAGTAACTTTTGATATAAAATATTGTATCTTTGTCCTCGTTGGTTAGACCATCTTACAACCTATAGAGAAAGCAGTTACGTTATAGGAACTGGGTCACAATGCAAATGTTTCTTATCCATAAGAATGCAAATGTTTATTTTTTATAAAAATCCAAACAAATGTTGTCTGCCAGAGTTACAGTTGATTTCCACCTTTTAGAAAAGACGATCCCCAAATATTACATCTTATTGCTCTATAGAATATTAGCCAATTTGCATCTATTAACAAATTCATGAAATCGTTCTGGTAGCCTATATAGATGTTTGTTCTTCACATTTTTTTTGAACTAGTTTTAACATCTTACCAGTTCCCTTATTCATAAATGAGTTAAAAAAATATTTGACATGTGTTCATTTTATATTTGTGTAAGAGTCATAATTATACATTTTGAATATTGTAAGTTAGCAAGTGTGGGGTAAGGTCTGACATCATATATTCAAGCAAGGGTTCTTCCTGGTTCAATAATAAAAACAAACCTGTGGCTGTGTTTCCATGTAGAGAAGTGTAAATGTCACATGAAATGCTCATCAATCCTTTAAACTCTTCAAAAATTCTACTCCAAGAACTTTTATTAGGCTTTTTAATCCTTAAGAAACTCTAAAGTGAACATACTTCAAGAGGGGAAAAACATACACAAAAAGAAAAAAAAAAAAACGCACAAAAACATGGAGCAGCCATAGAGAACTCTCGAGGTCCATAAATCACAGTCAAATTTTAGTCAGCTCTGAGAAAAATTACTATTTGGCTCACATCCCTTTATTTCTTCTTACTCTCCAGGCAGCCTCTCTTTTAAAACTGTAACACAAATCAGGGCGTGCCTGCCCTCCCCAGCTCCACTTAGCTAATTCTTCCACCCTTATCCCTGACCCGTTGCTTTTCTCTGGTGCTGCTGAATTCCTGAACTGCCCCCCCCAACCCGCCCCAGCATTTAAACAAAACAAAACAAAACGGAGCACTGAGGCTCCAGTCCCACCTCTTCCAGTTTGAATTCACTGCTTACTGGGGGAGAAACCATCTCAGTTTGCTGGTTTGTACTGCTCCAGGAGCAGCGCACGTTTTCTGAATAACATTTGTATTTAAGATATAAACAAAGACATATGAATATTTTGAACATTTGGAATCACAGTGATGTTTCTGAAGAGTGTAGACAAAAAGTTAGAAAGAACATATCACTAAGAACTACTTGTGTAAATAAATGAAATGAAGTATTCGAGAATAAAATAGAAAAATAATACGAATGAGTAAGAATTTAAGATTTTCATCAGCAGTGCCCAACTATAACAGGATTTTAATTTGTGTGATTAGCACTGGAATGTTAAATATCTTACTTTAAATTGATTTTTCTCTAAAATTTGAATTTGATACCATCCCCATAGTTTGAAATCCTTCAAATAGTTTCCCATCGTATTTTAGAAAAATAATAAAAAAAATTTTAATGGAGTCAGCCTATTTTTCTAGTTTCATCTTGCACCCATGATCCTTGTTCAGGATTTGAAGAGTGGAAGCAGGGGTGGGCAAGTAGGGCAAAGACACATCAGTAGCAAATGGCATCACTTCATTGTCCCATCCCCTCTAAAACAGGTGAATATCAATGTAATGGCTAGCATTCTTCAAATTCAACTTCTAGTCCCTTCTGAGAAGGGAGAACCTCAGCCCTATAATCCAGAGCTTACTGTGTGGGTTGTGGCAGGGTTTGTGTGTGTGCGTGTGTGTGTGTCTTTAGGGAAGCCTCACACCATTGTGTGAATCCATATTCAATGGCTAACTCCACACACCAGGTTTATGTGAGGGAGGAGGCATTTGTCTCTTACGAAATAGAAAGAGTGTCTCAAAATGTTGCCCTGTCCAACCTATTCTAATGCTCAATGTTGAAATCAGTTCTATTTTTAAAGGGTTACACTGTTTTAGATAAAATGGATTTCACTTTGGACATAGTTTAGTATAAATTCATTGATTCATTAACAAGCCCTAGTTACTTTGTTAATGCCACAGGCTATGTTTCTGCCTCCACACCATTCCCGCTCACAAGACAATTTTCTTAACTATTACTGCACATTATTTTCAGTGGGGACCAGGAGCGAAAGCCAAGAATACCTTTCCCCCACCATTCCCACAGTGATATATCTTGTGTGTGTGTGTGTGTGTGTGTGTGTGTGTGTGTGTGATAGAGAGAGAGAGAAAGAGGTAAGTGATTCAAAAACCTGCTGGCCCCCATCTGATATGCTTTGCTAGAAAATGAATCACACTCTTAAAAATTTTTAAAGATTTATTTATTTATTTATTTGGGAGAGCCAGTGCAAGTGGGGAGAGGAGCAGAGGGAAAGGGAGAGGGAGAGGGAGAGAATCTCAAGCAGACTCCCCGCTGAGCACAGAGTCTGATATGGCGCTCATCGCAGGGCTTGATCACATGGCCCTGAGATCATGACCTGAGCTGAAATCAAGAGTCAAAATCTTAACCAACTGAGCCACCCAGGTGCCTCTTAAGAATTTCTCATCTATGAGAATAAAACCTGAGAGAAGGGCACATTGAATTGGTGAGAACAGAGGAAAGGGTTTAAATATGGATGGAGTGTTGCTCAAAGACAGGACAACAGCACTAGGGGGCTCCATGGGCACTTGAACTTGAGACAGGGAGGCAGTTAGAGAAGAAGGTGCATGCTGAAGGAGAGGTACCCCAAACAAGCTTGACCCACTTCGTCCTTCCAACCAGAGCTAGTGAGAACCTCTCTTGGGATTCTCAGCTTGGGGAGAGCAGTTCTGTGAACTTAGGTGGAAGAGAAAGCTATATTGGACCAGTGGCTCAAAAAATACTTTAAGAACCCAAGTCTTAGCCATTTTCTCATTACTATGTTCCTCCAATGCCATTTTTTTTTTTTAAATTCAACTTCCACTCTAAAAACTTTTCCAATTTACTCTTTTGAGAAAACTTTATATCCTTATGGATCTCTGATACTGTCCTTAGATGCATTTCTTAGAAAATCTGTCCTGGTTTGTGAGGACTTTGAAACAACGAGAAGTAACGCACTACCTAGAGAAAAATATCCACAAGCTAAGGTACGTCTAAGGACAAGAGCTTGACTTTGGAACAGTGTGTGGACTTGTTGAGAATATTTATGGTGCATCTAAAATCTGCAATATTTTACCAACACACCCACTGGCTTTTTGCTCAAATGCCAAGGAAGAAAGGGAAAGAACAGACGACGGCATGATAAACATGATGCTGTATGGCCCTGTTGCATTTGTCTGAGGCTGCTCAACACCAACCTCAGTTCATCATCTACCAGGAAGGAGTGTTTGTAAATTGTATCAAAATGATTCTGGACTCTCAGGCAGGCTGGTTGGTCTGGACTCCTGGAAGCAGTTAGAGAAGCTCTCATTAGTAATGTCATGTTGGTTCCTTATTATTTAATATGTCAGCCAAGGGTGAAAATGCCCAGATATTTGTGCTCACAGCAGTGTATGATCTCTTCTTGTGTGAAGGATTTTAAGAGGGAGATGATTACTTTGAAGTGCTTGATTAGAAAAAGGACATGTATATCTGTTATCAGTGGTTCATAACTATGTTTTTGGTTAACTTTCTGCTGATGTTTTTAAGCATTCTATTCCATATTATTCCAACTGTGTAGCTTCAGATTTTAATGGAAACAACACAGCTCAAAACACATTTGAAATATATTAGTGATTAGAGAGCAACTTTAAATTCTGTTTACCCATGCATTTTAGAAATGCTAGAAAAAAATACCATTTATTCTCGGCAATCCTGTTTCACACTCTAAGAATGTGCAAGAAGAAAGAGTACAGTTTCTTTCCATTTGTTTCTAAATGATCAAATAATGACCATTCATTTATTTTGTTGTTTAATATAAAATATATATACTAAGCTAAAGAATGCCAGTGCTTTTAGGTCTAGCTACCATTTTTCAGATTTCCCTAAACATTTTCATATTTAGTTAACAATACATATCTTAAGACATAAATCTTACTTCAGAATGTAACAAATCTCCATTACACAGGTTCTTTTATTCTCTGCTATCCTTGTCCTATATACTGACAGGTTACTAAAATTGGAAGAATGTTTAAGAATTTAAAACACCTATAGATGAGAGGCAATTACACTTCTCCTCTGTGGTATTGTATTAACTCTTTCAGACTAAGAGAACCCTATTTTCTAGATTATTTTTTCTAATAGGCTTCCCAGCACCCCAGAACCAAGGTCAGTGACATTTCAGTGAGTGGGAACTCTGAAGAGCATTGTTAGAAGTCTAAAAATCAATGAAGAACTCACTCACTAACAAGTTGCCAGGTTCAAAAGACAGTTGAGTTCAGCTCAAGTTTGCTGGTAAGAAGCCAGTAGATTGTTCTCTTTTGAGAGGGTATGATCTTTTTCCAGGACAATTTAGTAGGGTATATTAAATTACCTTATTAAAAAGAGTAGAACTCCTCAGCAAAATTTCCTTTGAGTAACTTTTTTTTTATTATGTTATGTTAATCACCATGCATTACATCATTAGTTTTTGATGACTAACATTTTAACAGAATGCTTTGTATCAGATAGTATTCTTAGTAAAAAGAGTATATAAATATAATATCCCAAAGTTTCAAGGTTATTGGGATTGGGGTGAAGGGTAAGCCCAGGACATGCCAATAGTTTCCATTTACAGTAACCAGGCTGGGCCTGGTGAGTCAGCTGAAGAACTGCCTTTTATATATTTTCAGGGGCCAGAGATTAGAAGAGAAGACAGAGAAATATCAGTGGACACGCCCAGCCATCTAGCTCAACACACAGACTAATTAGAGTAGTGAAATGTTGCTAACCTCTTCAATTCATGTGCTCTTTGAAAATCATTAAAGACTTCCACCCACCCTGATGAAAACTATTTGTCATCGCGGGAGGCTTCCACCTCCCTCAATGAGAATCTTAAATGAAGAACATGAAGTTTTTTCTTTGAATCCTTTCTGAGAGGAGGACTTTATTTTCTATAGTTTACATTTTTAAAAAAAGACGGAGTTTTTTGTTTTTTAAATATAAAATTATAATGTTAAAGATAAAATATGTTTTTTTCAAAGTCCCAGCACCACATAAAACAAAAGACAAGCATTTCTCTGCTCACTGAATTTAGAGCCCCAAATTTCCACATTAGTTCAATCTTTGGATTTAGGTAGCACAGGGATCCTGTTACCATATAATCTGTCTATGGCTACTTTTATAGATATAGTTTACCAGATTGGTTCAAATCCTTAGTAGGGTTAACATTTGATGAGGAAGCCAAGATATGTCCCAGGTAAAGCGCTTGTGGAGGGCAGCTTCAGATAAAACTGCCACTAACTGGGATCCCAGGTGGCCATGGAAAGATCCCTGAAATGGGGAGCCCTGAAAAAGGCTATGGCTGGACCCCTTTTTCCTGTAAAGGAAAGATCCCATGTGCAATGTCTTGAAGGATTAAATGAGTTATATGTGACAGACTTCTCTGCTTGTCCCTGGAACTTCAAAAGATGTCATCAGAGACAGAGTAAGTGGAGCTAGTTGATTAAGATTTACAACTGGTTACAAATCCACTGGCTCGTTTTTGTGGTCTTGGCTGTGTTTCACTGTCCATTTTCTGGTGGATACGTAGCATGAGAGGTTGACTACGATGTTTGCCAGGATATTTGCTATCTTTCTTTTGACCACAGGACTTACAAACAAATACCCTTTAGCCCAGGATAGAGGAGGAAACATTTTTCCTCTATCTTTCTAGATTCTTTTGGCTGGTCTACTAACTAAATGGACCTAAGATAGATTTACAGGAGAAAAACAAATTTAATCACATATGTTCAGGAGCCCCATTAAAAATATGAGACCCAAGGATGAGTCAGGCAGTTGAGGCTTATATGCCATCTTGAGCTAAGGAATAGGTTAGGGACCTGGGACTTCAAAGGGGAAGAGGGTGATTCACAAGATGATAAGAAGAGCAGATGTTTGATAATTAGATGTTTGTCCTGCCATGCAGAGACAATTGGTTACTGAGAGGAATCTGAACAAACCTGCCCCAACAAACTCCACTTTCACCACCACTACCCCTAGCCCATATTCTTTATAGTATCCCTGGTGATAGCTCTCTTCCTAGACCAGGCTCTCTATCTAAATTCTTTTAGTTAGTTAAGGAGGATACAAAAAGCTCTTCCTGAGTCTTTGGGGCTTGATTGTCTTCAGCTCAAAATAATTCATAAGCCAAAGGGAGGGGCGGCTCGTTCTGAACCTCTTCACCAGAGAAATGGCAAATAGAGTATGAATCATAATGCATAGAATCAATTGCAGGTTTCCCTATATTTTTGTGTCTCTCAGCTTATAATAATAATACATTTTGAAAAGTTTGAAGAAGACCACACTCTTGTAAATCAAATAATATTCTGCCACTGACCTTTTTTTGACGTTTTGTTTTTTAAGATATATATCTCCACACAAGATAAATCTTGACTCTGAAGCATCATGAAAATTCATATATGTGATGGAAAAATAAAACTTTACAATAAAATAATAGCATCAAATAGTTAAATATGATTTTATATGTAACTGCCTTTCCAAATGAAAAAGTGCCTATTTTCAGTGAAGAATAGGAAAGAACACTAAATATTTTTTTAAAGGTTCTCAAAGAACAATTTTTCTCAATGTAAAATTTCTTGTCTCAGTTTATTTAAATAATTGGTATCCTTTCGGGGACCTTTAAACTAGAAGTAGAAATGGCCAACATCAATGACAAAAATACCAAACTAAACCAAACAACAGAGAGCCCCCACTCCCCCAGTAGCATTTGCTCTGCACAAAGCACTGTGCTAAGTGATCTACATGGGTTATCTAATTTTATTCTCACAACAACTTACTATTATTATTATTGCTGGTGAAGGTGTCCTAAACATACAGAAGTATGAATTAGAAGTATCAGTTAGTTGCTCTGCAGTATTTCTCAAGGCATATTGCTCATATCACCTGTGCCAGAATGACCTGAGATCCTTGTTAAATTCATCTTCTTAGGCCCCTAACACAGAGATTCTAACACAGAGGTTTGAGGTAGGAATCTGGAATTTGCTTTTTAAAAAGCACTTCAGGTAATTCTGGCACACAATAAAGTTTGAGAATCACTTGTGAATATTCATTTTTAATATAAATTTTATATATTTTTTTAATACAGGAAAGTATAAGAAAGTTAAATGGTCCGTAATTCTACTCTTGTCATAAAAATAAAAATGTGTACTCAAGTAAAACAGAAAGTTAGTGGTAAAACCTCCCTCACCATACTCATCACCAACACACACACACACATGCACACAAACTTCCTCTCCCCTAAATAACCACTATAAATTTCTTGTTATCCCTCAGAAAAATGTTAGCATGTATAAGCATAAACTTTGTATTATGCACAGAAAGTGAATTATACTATGTTTACTGTTCTTCATCTTTTTAACTTAATGTAACCCAGCATCTCTATAGAACTTATAGAGCTCTACCTCTTCTTTTAAACTGCTGCAAAGTACTTCATTAAGTATATTCAATTAATTCATTTCTTCTCTATCCAGTTGTTTACTATGATAAACAATATTGCCACAAATGTTATATATGTAATATATATATATTATATATTGACTGTGCTGTCTTTTTCAAATTGTAAATCTGGTATTAAAATTACCCAGGTAGAGATTTCTATTTTCTAAAAGCCTGAGACCCTCTTTTAAACTTATTTCTGCTAAAATGGAAGGAAAGATTTTTAGCATGGGTGGTTCATATAAAAGCAGGTTTTAGTGTTTTATATGAGTTAAACTTTTTATCATTTTTTTAATTAACATATAATGTATTATTTGCTTCAGAGGTACAGGTCTGTGATTCATCAGTCTTACACAATTCACACCGCTCACCAGAGCACATACCCTCCCCAATGTCCATCAACTTAACTGTAGAAACATAAAACCCAGTCATTTATTAACTTAACAAGACCACACATGCAAAAGGGAAAATAACATAAATGGGAAGATGGCAAAATGGAAGAAAACAGGACAAACTTAGTGAAACTGTAAGAAGAGCAGGATTAGAAAAAACCCAGAAGGTTAAGATCTAACTGGGTAGCAGGGTTACTAGAATAAAGATTATTCAGAAAACAGTGATTATTTCAAACATACATAATAAGATATGCCAGTGAAAGTAAAAATGTGTTCATTTGTTCATTTGTTCAATAAACATTTATGGTTAGGCATTGTGCTAAATTTGAGGTCACATGGAAGGCAAGATACTCCTACCCTTAATGAGCTTCCTGTCTATGGAAGTACAGGTACAAAAAAGTCTATTGCATTTAAAAAAAAACAAAGATATAAAGAAGAGTGTTCCTTAGGAAGTCAGGGATGTTTTTAGAGGAGAGTTTTCCAGGTGACATCTAAAACAGAGGAAGTAGCATGTGCAAAGTCATTGAGGGTTATAAGAGCAAGGTAGGTTAGAAATTAAAGTGTAGTTTGTGTTGCTGGAGTGGAAAGTGCAAAGTGAGAACTGTTAAGAGTGAGAGGATGTTAGACTAGACAGGAGGTGACGCTAGATAGGCATGTGGGGCCAGATCATAAAAGGTCTTATTTGTCATGTTAAGAAGCTATTTATTCTGTATGCAATAGGGAGTAGACAACAATTTTGAATGCAAATAATAGCATGACTAGATTTACATGTTTTCTACCCAGACAACTGGGTAGAGTTGAAATAATTGAAATAATGAAATAATAAAGTAGATTATAAGACTCTGATGAGCCATAGCAGTTGTGGTTGTAGGCCTGGAAATGACAGGACTCTTCATAGGTAGAACCAACAAGTCTTAGTAATTATTTAGATGAGGGAGGAGGTGGAAGGAAGAATTTATGATGTTGCTAAAATTTCTGGCTTTGGCAAATGGTTCTTTGGTAGTATCCTTCTCTGAAATAGAAATTAATGAAAGAGGAACAGATCTTTCCATAATCTCTTTCAAATATTCTCAACCCTATCAAATATAACACGTTCTTTTTACATAAAAAATTTGTAACGTCCTCTGACTATACTGAAAATTCACGGACAATTTAACCTACCCTATATACATATTTTTTAAACTTTAACACAATGGCCCAACAGTAAGATAAAGAATAAAGAAAAGAAAAGTAATTGAGGAGAAAATATCTACATCAATTTGTCATTGTTCAGACATGATTACATAAAAGCATAATGAAGTAGTCAGATTTTTGGGACCTATATGTGAAGTCCCTGTCAGTGACTCAGCCACACAAGTAGTCCAACGTACCAACGTACCACATACTGTCATGTCCCAGAATGTCGGAAGAGAGTTCATCTTGGTTGCAGTATTGGAGAAGTCTTCACAGTGCTAGTGATGTTTCAGTTTGGCTTTTAAAGGAGGAATCGGATTTTGAGAGCTAGAACTAGAGGAAGTAGACAAGGGCATTCCCAAGAGAGGACAGTGCGTGTAGGGCATAAAAAAGAGAAAACACAGGGTGATCTTCACCTTTGGCTATGTCAGTAGCTACATGGAGTTGGGGCATGAAGCTGGAGAAGTATGTTCTGGCTAGTTCAGAGAGGGCCTTGAGAGCCTACTGACGAGTATAGACTTTAATAATCTCAGTTGAACTTCTAGCTTGCTTTGGTAGGTTATTTGCATTAATCATCAGCATGAATAATTTTATTTTCCCATAAATATTGAACAGATCATCTTCAGGCTAGCCCTGCCCAAATTATCTCAAATTCCAAAGTGATGGAGTATAAATTAATGAGATTTTATTGTCCAAATTGATAAAGCTGCATTAAAAGAGTTTGAGGGTAATGAGTAGATATAAAAATAGATTTCTTGTCTTTTCACATGATTTGAAAGGATCAAATGAAGTATTTTGTGCTTTTTCTTCTGGATAATGATCTGAGAAGAGGACATTTATGATCTCTGCTGGAAGCAGTGGCAGGAGAAGAATAAAATGCACATAGAT
The DNA here is from genome assembly GCF_011800145.1 of Mirounga leonina. Lineage (NCBI taxonomy): Eukaryota > Metazoa > Chordata > Mammalia > Carnivora > Phocidae > Mirounga > Mirounga leonina. The sequence continues at coordinate 53,683,548 of NW_023270451.1, forward strand.
GCTAAGCGCCAGCCTGAGAGAAGAGAATGAGTTCCATTAAACAACTTGCTAAGAGAGGGCCCATGTTAACATCCTATCATTTAAATCATAGAAGTTTTCTTTTTAAAATATAAAGGTATATTATGTAATAATATTTGACAGGTCTAAGAGGTTTGTTAACTATCCTTGTTAAAAGACAGTAAGAGACATTTCATTCAAGCAATACTCTTCTGAGAAAAATTAGTCTCTCTCATTTTATTTTATTTTTATATTTATTTATTTATTTATTTATTTTTTAAAGATCTTATTTATTTGACAGAGAAAAGTAGCAGAGGAAGAGGGAGAATCAGACTCCCTGCTGAGCAGGGAGCCCAACGAGGGACTCAGTCCCAGGACCGCAGGATCATGACCTGAGCTGAAGGCAGATGTTTAACCAACTGAGCTACCCAGACACCCATATTTTATTTTATTTTTTGCCTAAAATGCCCCTTTAGGTTTTCAAAGCTCTATCTATCTACCTTCACTTCAGTGGTCCATTTGGCTAAAGAGCCCACAAGAATCAGGAATAGGATAGTTTAATCTACTCCTGTGCATTTTAAATCTCATAAATAATTGAGATAAATTTGTGGTTGCTAGGTTGCTGTTGAATTCCATTAAAATGTAATTTAGATTTCTTTGGTTGTTATTTTGCTTCTTTTTAATCCAATGGGGTTGGGGGGGGACTTTTGGTGATCAAAGTGCTATACATAATAGTACCCATTCTAAGGCAATAACGGAGGTATTTCATGTCAATTTTTTTTTTGCATGTTTTGAAAATGAATGTATAGAATTTCCATGCTAGCCCAACCACTGACAAAGTCGAAGAGAATGAAAATGGGTGTGGTTGAAACTTGTTTTCCTTGGTCCCAGAGTGACTTTTCCCTTCAAGACACCCAGAGCAGAGGGTCCAAAACTCAGTTACATCAGTTCCTTGGGTGGAAGTCACCAGGTTAACAGAGTCAACACTGAAGCCTTGTAGCATCTGGTATTTCAGCCCAAGAAGGTTCCAACTTCAGATGGCAACTTTGGTTGGTGGTAGAGCAAAGACCTGCAAACTATAGCTGGCAAACTATAGACAACAGTCCATGGGCTAAAGCAAGCTAGCCCCCTCCTTTGGTAAATAACATTTTGTTGAAACACAGCCATGCTCATTCATTCTGAAGCAGGAGAGCTAGGTTCTTGTCTCACGGAATCAAAGAATCAATCTCGCGGACAAAAGAGAGTGAGTAAAGCCATAGAAGTTTATTAAGCAAGGATAAAGAAAAAGCTCTCAGGAGTGAGAGGGGTCCCAACAGAGTTGCCACTGAGGACTTTTAAGGTTGGTCTTTTATAGAAAGCTAACCAGGGAACTTAATCTCTTTTACTTTTCTACTGGCAGCACCATTGAGAACATCTTTAATGGCTTACTTCTTTTTAGGGTCTGGTTATTTTCTGTTAACCAAAGGAGACTGTCATCAATAAGACTCTCCCCTCAGACACCTAGTGCAGGGTGGTCTGGAGTGTTCCCTTATTTCTAGTTTCCTTACACCTCCACATTTTTTGGGATTTCTGGGAGCCTGATCACAGAACCCCCTATCTATCTCTCCCTACCTAGCCCTGCCTGTCCCTTTCTCAATTCCATATTATCTGTGTCTGTTTTCACCCTACAATGGCAGAGTTGAGTGGTTGCAACAAAGACTGTATGGCCCACAAAACCTAAACTATTTATTGTCTGGTCTTTTTCAGAAATGTTTGCTGATCCCTGGTCTAGGGTATTATGTTGGGAAGACTCCTGAGCTAGTCTCAGGAAGAAAGAATGCCGTGACTGATTTTTTTTTTAATGTCTGCTATATTCATGGAGGAGGAGCACAATATATTTATCAGCCATGCTCTATCCCCTTCCCAGAAGTAAGAACAGCATGATGAGAAATATGAGCTATGAAAGGATAGGTTCAGTATCAAACCCAAAGCCTAATCATCTCCACCAGGAATGGGAGGACATTGATTAGTGCATGTCTGATTATCAAAAGAGTTGGTAGCAAGGACGTGGGAAGTGATGTCAGGGAAAAGAGGTGATTTGTCACTGGGAATAACAGGAAACTATAAAACTAAATCTATCATTCAAAATGTAAGTACATTAAGTTTAGTTTTCTATTCTATGGATTGAAATGCACTCATTAGCAATGTAGAAAATTTGGAGGAAAATTCTCTATGAGTTTATTTAAGGGAAGGAAAGAAGGCAGAGTAGTAGGAAAGAATTCACTTTTCCTTGAAAGAGCCTGGCTCCTTCTCCCTCTGCATCATCCTTCACAGGCATTCACATACACTTGCACCTCCCTCCTCCCCATCTCATAGAGTTGGCTGATTGCTGGCAAAAAATAACACCTCTTTATTGCAGTCAGAACTGGGATATAAAGACAACCCTATCCAGTGGCTAGTAGTTATTTGTTTGAAGTGAGCTTAAATAGAGCACCTGTGAATGGACAAAGGGAATATTTTCACCATTCCCTGGATCCTAAAAAGCTTATTCCTATGCCTTACAGAGTCAGAATAGAATCTAAGGAAAGACAGTCTAAAAGTATCTGAAGGTTTTTAGAATGTGGTGTTAAGAATGCTTGTTCTTTGAAATGCAAAAACCTCAACTTGGGCAAGACACAAAGAATCCATTGATGGGCAAATTTGCAAAATAAGAGTGGTCAGGTAGTCACCAACATATCTTTAGAAAGAAACCAGCAAGTAAGTTTAATTTCTTTGACACACCGACAAAGGAGAAGTGATAGATGATATATATCCAGACTTCAGTCAGGCTTTGATACCATTTCACATGACATTTTTTTTTCCAGCAAGTTGGTAATACATAGCTTGGATCACAGTGCTGTCAAGTGGCTGAAAAGTCGCAATCAAAGAATAGCTATCAATGCCTTCTTCTCATCCTGAGGACATTTGTCAAGTGGTGTCCATCCGTAAGGGCTAGTTTGTGGGCCAGAGTTACCCACAGAGTGATGGAAGTGAGCCTAAGTTCAATAAATTTGCTGATAACATCAATCTGGAGCAGCTTCTTATACTGGCAAGACAGGAACAGTTTTCAATGACCTTGATTAAGTCGGGCTAGTAGAGGGGGACTATCTCAAAGCCAGGATGCCAGGCCAAGACACAGTGGGCAGATTTTCTATGCAAGAGAGCTTATGGCATATTGCAGCAAAATTCAGCAGTATTGTATTTCCAAAATGTTCTGAGGCACTATAATTAAGTAAAAACTCTCTACGATGCCAAGTGGTTTGGAGCTACTTTTATTATACTCGTTTCCTAATTTGCAAAATGGAGACTCAGAGATCTGCTTTGTGATATTCTTTTAAAATTTAAATAACCCCTGGAAAGTACAGGGCAGATAGTGAATGCTGAGTGTTAGTTTTCTTCTTCCTCCCTCTTTTCTCACTCTTGTTGTAGTAGGGCTAGCACTGAGAAGGAAAAGGCCCTGAATTCAATACAGAAATTCAAAAGGAAAAAAGAATCTTCTAAGAAACAAAAATAGTAGCCTTGAACCTTAAAGCATCCTCTGTCAGATCAAAACATTATCCCTTAACAATATTTTAATCATCAAGTGGAATATTTTTGCAAGGATGTTTTAAAATTAATTAGCTAATGGAAGGTTATAAAAATTTTAAGAAAATGACCTTCAGCCATTGTGAGAGTCAGAGAATTACTGCTTCTTTTACTTCATGAATCTTAGAAAAGATTAGTCCCATGCTGAACCCTCGTGCACTGTTGGTGGGAATGTAAATTGGCACAAGCATTGTATGTTGGAAAACAGTATGGAAGATACCTCAAAATATTAAAAATAGAAATACCATATGATCCATTAATTCCACTACTGGGAACTTAGCCAAAGAAAACAAAAGCCCTAATTCAAATAGATATTTGATGCACCCCCATGTTTATCACAGCATTACGTACATTAGCCAAGATATGGAAACAACACAAGAGTCCACCCAGAGATGAGTGGATAAAGATGTGGATATATACATAATGGAATATTACTCCATCATAAAAAAGAATGAGATCTTGCCATTTTCGACAGCATGGATGGACCTTGAAGGTATTATGCCAAGCAAAATAAGTGAGAAAGACAAATACCATATGATTTCACTTATGTGTGGAATCTAAAAAACAAAACAAATGAACAAACAAAGAAACAAGCAGCCTCAAATACAAAGAACAAACTGGTGGTTGCCAGAGGACAGGGAGTGGGAGGGGGATGGATGAAATAGGTGAAAGGGATTAAGGTATACAAAGTTGCAGTTATAAAATAAATAAATCACAGAGATGACAAGTACAGTATATTGTCAATAATACTGTAATAACATTATATGGTGACAGATGGTGACTACACTTATTGTGGTGAGCACTGCATAATGTATAGAATAGCTGAATCACTATGTTGTACATCTGAAACTAATGTAACATTGTACGTCAACTATAATTAAAAAAAAAAGGATTAGTCTCAGGCACATGGTGGGTACTTAGTAGAAGCTTGTTGTATTTGCCTTGTAAGTTGTCAGAAGAAATGAATTTTTTATTGTAGTGTAATTGATATCCAATGTTCTATTATTTTCATATGTACAACATAGTGATTTGACATTTATATCCATTGCAAACTGATCACCACAGTAAGTCCAGTTATCATCTGCCACAATACACAATTAATACAATATGATTGACTGCATTTCCCCTTCTGTACATTACAGCCCCCATGACTTATTTATTTTATAACTGGAAGTTTGTATTTCTTGGTCCCCTTTCCCCATTTCACCCACCCCCATTCCCAGGAATGAGTGTTTTGTTTTTTTTTTTTAAGATTTTATTTATTTATTTGACAGAGAGACACAGCGAGAGAGGGAACACAAGCAGGGAGAGTGGGGGAGGGAGAAGCAGGCCTCCCGTCGAGCAGGGAGCCCGATGTGGGGCTCGATCCCAGGACCCCGGGATCATGACCTGAGCCGAAGGCAGACCTTAACCAGCTGATCCACCTAGGTGTCCCCCAGGAATGAGTTTTTAATAATAATTCTGAAGCAGGTGTTCTTAACTCCCTTAGGATTAGATCCTCCTCTGAGAACAAGGAAGGAGTAATAAGAGCCAGTACAATATCTAAAACACAGTTTTATTTATAAGTTCTTATCTAAGCCTATGTAGAAGAAGTCAAGATCAGTTTTAAGTGTTATTCCCATTAGTAGCATCACTGAACGGTCCCTGGCACCTGGAGCAGTGGAGTTGCAGGTTGAGCAATGAGGTACCTGGCAGGTGTTCTTGGTCAATCGCTTTCAAAAACGCGAAGATGTCCTCAGTTTTAAATATCCTCTGCTCGCAGAGGATAAGATCGAAAGTCTCCCACTTGTAATTCCTTAAACTCAACTGAGGAAAATAGAGAACCACTGTCAGGAAAGAAAGTTTCTGGCATTTAACATCTCTTTCCCTATCTTCACTCCTGGCTTTTATTTCATTGTAATAAATTGGCCAGTCAAAAGAGAGCTTCTCCACATTCCCATCACTAAATCTACAAACCTATTTGCATCCTATATCCCAGACTTTGCCCTTTTTCCTATGGCATCCAACTCTGTGCACTGATTCTGTTCCCTCCCACCCTGCCTTATCAATTAACATCTCTCCTCCCCCTTCCATGGGTCCTTCCCATTAGGGTATGTGCATGTCAGGAAATCTCTAACCTAATGCAAATTAAAAACCCCCAAAATATTTTTAAAACCCCTCCCTCTGTCCCTTTCTAGCAAGCACTGCCAGAACTTCATTCTTGTCCCCTTTTGCCTCAAACTATGAAAAGAATTGCCAATATTTTTGTCTACACTTCCTCTCCTATAAGTCATTCTTGAATAGACTCTAATTAGGCTTTCATTTCCTCTATTGTACTCAAATTCCTATTAGCAAGATCATAATAAACCTCCACATCGGATAGATCCAATGATTAATGCCCAGTCTTCATTTTACTTGACCCGTCTTGACCGCTCCTCCTTATCTAAAACACTTCCTTTAAGACCCCGCTTTCTCTGGGTTTTTCTTCTACCTCTCTGGCTCCTCCTCAGTCTCCTTGACTCCATGCAACTCCTTTCCTGACCTCTAAACACTGGAGTGTCCCAAGACTATGTCCTCAGACTTCTTTTCAATTTTTGTTGGGGGTCTATACAGTCAAGTCTTGGAAACTTCTCTGGCTTCATCTCCTACTCTTCTCTAGACATACTGCCCTCCTGTGTTTCTCTAGTACCCTGAACTCATTTCTGCCCCACAGCTTTTGCCCTTGTTGTTCTCAGTGCCTGGAACCCTTCCTACTCATAAATCTGCATGACTCTCTCTTTCATTACATTTCGGTCTTTGCTGAAATGTCACTCCAAACACCCTATATGAAATCACAGGAACACAATGACCTCATCACTCTCCACCTTAAAGCAAGGTTACTATTTTAGTTTCTTTGTACTCATCACCATCTGACTAATATAAATTTATTTGTTTTCTATCCCCTTCCACTAGGATACAAACTCTATGAAAACAGGGATGTTTGTTTCTATAATTCACTGCTTTATCCTCAGCACTTAGAATAGTGTTTTGCATAAAATAGCTACCTCCTCTCCCCCCAGTATTTGTTGCATAAGTATTGCCTGGTGCAATTGCTCAAAACTGCAACCTTTGCTTCAGGAGATTGAGCTGAAACTAGGATTACCAGGAATACTGTAAAAATCAATCTACAACATCCACATTTTTCTCTAGGATAATCCTGCAAGTGTGAATACTTGGCCAAGACTTTTTGTTGTGGGTGTTACTTCTACTAAATTATAAAAAATGGCTTTGGTTGTATATTAGTTAGGGTTCTCTGAAGAAACAGAACCAACAGGATATATATATATAGAGAGAGACAGACAGACAGACAGACAGAGACAGAGACAGAGACAGAGACAGAGAGATAATTTATTTTAAAGAATTGGCTCATGTGATTGTAAGGGCTTGGCAAGACCAAAATCTGCTCGGTAAAGTATGTAGGCTAAAGAATCAGGGAAAAGTTGTAGTTTGAGTCCAAAGGCAGAATTCCTTCTTGCTAGGGTGAGAGGTCAGTCTTTGTTCTATCAAGGTTTTCATCTGATTGCATGAGGCTCTCCCACAGCATGGAGGGTAATGTGCTTTACTCAAAGTCTACAAGTTTAAATGTTAGTATCATCCAAAAGACACCTTCACAGAAACATGCAGAATAATGTTTAACCAAAATGTAGGGACTGTGGCCTAGTAAAGCTGACACATAAAATTAGACATCACTAGTAGGTTATTCCAAATATATATTTTTTGAATTTGCTTGCTTTTTCTCTGTACTTGTCTATAAACTCCCTGGGCATGCTGGTTTCCAAGAAAGTAGGTGATTGATAAATATTTTGTTGCTGTTGTTATGTTGTTATTTGTTTGTTTGTTTTTAAGTAGGCTCCATGCCCAGTGTGGAGCCCAATGCGGGGCCTGAGCTCACGACCCTGAGATCAAGACCCGAGCCAAGATCGAGAGTGAGATGCTTAACCCACTGAGCCACCCAGGTGCCATGTGATCGATCAATATGAGGTGACTTTCATATAGTGAAGTGAGGGAACATAGTGAATGAAAATCAAGAATTCACTTTCACCATTAAAGGTTTCCATTATTTGGAGGACTGTCCTGTTAAATTGCTCAGTCCCTTACTTTTCTGAAAAAGGTCATATTCGGTTTTTTATGTCCTTTACACAAGCTAAGAGATAAGTATGGAAAGTCTTCCAAACAGCCACTTCCACTGGAGGTGGCCCAACAGAATCTGGGTTCTTTGATGGACAATTACCTAGAATATCAATGTTACATAATGCTTTTCTTGGCTTGGAGAAACGTGGGGAGCCATAAGCCCTGGGCAAAAGTCTTAAGCCCCCCAAGAAGTCTGCAAAGAGACTATAATCATTACAAATTGTAAAAGTTTAGCAACCGTTGTGGTCAGTGCAAACTACGTGGGTTTAGAGATCATTCTAAAACCTGTAGATTCCCAAAATAAGAGGGTATGTGTGGGTCTGTGTGTGTGTATGGTGGGCACACGCCTTTCTATTTTTTTGAAAACAGTGCTCTTGAGTAGTGATATCATCTAGTATTTTGTAGTTAACCCCTAAATGGTGAGATAGCACAGGATAAGAATGGTTTGTAGTCATTTAATGTGCCAGCATAGATTTGGAACTCAATAAATGCTTGACCGTAAATGACTAACTAACCAAATAAGACATTTTAAAGTCTTCGTGTGGTTTTAAGTCCAAGGCCGTGAACCGCATTTTCTCAGCAGTTGATACAGTGTTTTAGCAATGACTGTCTTTTATCAAGGAAAAAAATTTGACTAACCTTTTAATGGACTTGAAGCTCTTATTCTGTTTTTTGTACAGATTCAGCAAGAACTACTGATATATGGGGTCAAGAAAATACTAGCAGTAAAAATATAGCTATCCTAACAGATTGACACCAGTAGCTCTAATTTCATATTTCTATTCTCTTCACTTGGATCCCTGACAAATTGTAATTCAGATATCGGCTGAGGTCATCCTGCCCTTTCAGATTTAAATAAAGTGGGTTTAAATTCTTCGTTCTCTGTCCTATGGTAAGTCTAATGCTCTTCCTGATACTCTCACAAAGGTCTTAGCGCTCACGTTTCTATAGATATATCTGCTCTGAGTTCCCACTTCTGCGGACATTGTAGTGTCTTTGTCTGACCTCCCCACCCCCACTCCTATTTTCTCTGACGTGTACTGACCCAGATGTGGACTAGAGCCCCATTTCCTTCTTGAGAAAATCACACAGATGAGGCATTTGTGTGTGTAGTGGGCTTCACCAAAGATATTGGGAAACAGAGTAGTTAAATCACAGCAAGGCAAACAACTTAAATTTTATATACCTCTAGTCCGGCATTGTGGATTTTCCTCTTGTATCTCCCACCCACACCTTTGCTCCCTTCTATTCTCTTGCTTTCTCTCACCACCAAATTTCTGTTACTTTTTATTCAGAGCAGTTCATATAGATCATACCTTCAGGGCCTCATTTTCCCTCTGTAAGTGACCTTTCTGAAGATCTAGTCTGAAACCAACAACAGCAACACTGCCTAAAGAGTCCAATGCCAGGGGTTCCTGGGGGGCTCAGTCAGTGAAGCGTCTGCCTTCAGCTCAGGTCATGCTCCTGGAGTCTGCTTCTCCTTCTCGTGCTCTCTTTCTCTCACTGTCTCTCAAATAAATAAAATCTTAAAAAGAAAAAAAGAGTCTGATGCTAGCTTTTAAAAGTTTTTTCATCCATATCTGGAAAGGTGACATGGGAAGTTCCAATTCTAGATCTCTCTCTGTCTCTGTCTCTTTCAACTTGGATCTGCATGTACCAAAATACTGAAGGACTTCTTGTAGTTTTTTGCTGTTTCATCCTTTTCCTGATTCCATGATAAGCATCACCTTTTAAAAGTTGAAAGTCCTCTTAAAAATTCTATATTTATATTCTTATAGCTCTAAGTAGATTATGGTGTAAACTTTTTGTAAGCCGAGAAGCAGTGAGTCTGAACTGATTTATAGACAGACTTTTGTTTCCTAAATATTATCTATTCTACTATAACAGTTCTCTGCTTACATTATTTAAATTGTTCCATATCCAGAAAACTAGAAAGCAGAGACTTGGTGTCTGGAAAATTCCAGAAACATCAAATTATAAAATAAATATACTTGAATTTGTACATCCGTCAGTACGTGAGGACTGTTTGAGTGATACGTTGAGCAGCATCATTAACAGTTAGTTATTGGTAAATCCAAAGACCTTAGTTTAATAGTTGCTCAAAATATTACTTTTTCATTGGAGCCGAAAGTACATTTTAAGAAATGATGTGGTGGAACATTTGGATCCAGATGGAGCTTTCAGTTCCTCAGAGAATTCATTTCCTTTATTTTGACAAAAATACACTTAAATGTTCACTGTGTGCCAAACACTGTGTTAAGTTAAGCTGCACATGAATTAAATAATTTAGTTGTCGCCACCATCACAGGGGTAGCTATTTTTATCTCCATCTTACATAGGAGAATACCGAGGTTTGAGAAGGTTGAGTAACTTGGCCAAGATCACAAGATGCTGACACATCCAGGTGTATCAGACAGGGCATTGGCAAGAGAGGGTTGGCACATAAACAAGATAATTGAGGAGAGTTTAATAAAGGAAGTGTTTGTTACAGTGTGGGGAAGAATAAGCAGGATCAGCAAGGAATGGTGAAGCACACACGGGCTAGCAACAGTGGGTCCATTACAACCTCTGGACCTTCAGGACAAAGGGGAAGGAGGGCTCCCAGAAACCCAGAAAGACCTGTAGCCAAGGGAGAGGTGATAGGCAATAGAAGCTCTAATCTCAGGTACAGGAAAACAGGTACTGCCAAACTGGGGCCTAAAGGGATGGGGGTTGGCAACAAATTCCTCAAGTTCTCATCATACCCCTCTGATCTGCTGGGGCAGACCTTTGACCAAAGTCAACTTTTAGGCAGAGGGCAAAGGCACCTGTGTAATGCCATTCATAAAGATGAGTCTTCTTGAAGAGTAGAAACTTAATAAATGTCAGCTCTTGTTCCCCTCAGATGGTACGTCATGAGCTTCTCATCACATGATCTAAAACTTCCCAGGTTGTAATGAGAGAACAGCCACAGCCTTGTCATCAAAGCAACAGGGCTGTGCATGATTTGAAATATAAATCTCTGAGTAGTAACAGCTGATGAGAGTCGACTTCAGTAACCTCCTAAGCTCTCCATTATCTGTGTTTTGGTAAAACAGGAGCACCAGGAGATGGTACTATGGTGATATGGACTGGATGTTTGTGCCCCCCAAATTCATACATTGAAATCCTAACCCCCAGTGTGATGGTATTAAGAGGTGGGCCTTTGGGAGGTAATTAGGTCATGAGAGTGGAGGCTTCAGGAATGGGTTGGGTGCCCTTATTAAAAAAACATGAGAGGGCACCTGGGTGGCTCAGTTGGTTAAGCGACTGCCTTCGGCTCAGGTCATGATCCCGGAGTCCCAGGATCGAGTCCCACATCGGGCTCCCTGCTCGGCAGGGAGTCTGCTTCTCCCTCTGACCCTCCTCCCTCTCATGCTCTCTGTATCTCATTCTCTCTGTCTCAAATAAATAAATAAAATCTTTAAAAAAAAAAAAAAAACATGAGAGCACTTGCTTCCTCTCATTCTGCTCTTCATCAGGTGAGGGTTCAGTAAGAAATTGACAGTCTGAACAAAAAAAAAAAAGAAAGAAAAAGAAAGAAATTGACAGCCTACACCTTGGAAGAAGGCCTTCACTAGAACCTGATCAGGCTGCCAACATTCTCTTAGACTTCCAGCTTCCAGAACTGTGAGAAATCAATTTCTGCTATTTGTAAGCCGCTCAGTCTCTGGTACTCTGTTACAGAAGCCCAAACCGACTGAGACATACTGTGTACACCATGAGCCTGGCACACTTCTGTGTAGAGGCCTGTGGTGGCAAAATAACAGCCCATATGCTAATCCCCAGAACTTGTGAATGTATATTGCATGGCAATAGGGACTTTGCAGATGTGATTCAAAGTCAGGACCTTGAGATGGGGAGATTGGTCTGGATTATCTGGGTGAATCCCATCTATTCACAGGAGTGCTTGAAAGCAGAGAAGCATCCTTGGCTGCAGAAAAGCAGCGACATGGCGGCATTAAAGGAACTAGAATTCCTCTTGCTGGCTTTGAAAATGGAGGAAGGAGGCCACAAGCTGAGGGACATGAACAATCTCTAAGAGCCGGAAAAGGTAAGAAAACAGATTCTACCCTGGAGCCTCCAAAAAGAAATGCAGCCCTGCCAACACCTTGTCTCCAGCCCAGTAACTCTATCGGATTTCTGACCAGCAGAACTGTAAGAGAGTAAGTTTGGATTGTTTTAAGTTGCTGACTTACTTGTTAGATCAGAAAGGCCATGATCTTTTTAGTTCAGGATAGAAAGAGTGCCTCTCAGTATATGCGTTTTGGGATGTTTGATGACTGATATCAAGTGTTCAAAGGCTGCAAACATCCCTCCGTAAAGCACCGCATCTCTTCCGGTTCTGGGCTCAAAGCCGTTTTCAGTTGCATGGTAGTGTTACTTGAGAGGAGGCTGATGCTTCACACTGTTGTTGTTTTTTCACACTGTTATTTTATTTTTGGGGGGTAGAGGGAGAGGGGGAGACAGAATCTTAAGCAGTTTCCGGGCACGGGGCTCAATCCCACAACTCCGAGATCATGACCTGAGCCGAAATCAAGAGTTGGACGCTTAACCGACTGAACTACACGGGCGCCCCTTCACATTGTTGTTTTAAAGGATCTCTCTGCCTCATCATTAGAAAAAGCTTTGTTTTGGATAGTTGTGAAACAGGGCAGTGTAGCCTTTGAAAAATGGTCCTAGAGCTAGTAGCCTAACTCTCGGCCATGTGTACGTGGAAGAAGGAAAACTTTTTAAAAATCCACCAAATCCACCCCAGGGCCTTCAGTACACCAGACACCATTTCTGCAGCCAAGTCCTTGCTTTTGTTGCATGCACAGATGTTTGTGAAGTTCGCGATTTGTATTCACCAGGGAAGTAATAAACCGCTCATGCTCCTCGAGTACCAGATGACTCGAATGACTTTATGTAGCCTTCCCTGAGTGCAAACTGAGTTGTGTGAATCCAAGCCACCTGTCCCCAACGGGTCACAATAACAAGAGAGGGGGTTTAGGGAAGACCTGAGCTGTCCAGGTATTCACCTGAATTCTCTGTGAATGTAGCCCTCGGGCCCTCAAGTGTGCTGAGCGGTAACAGCCACAAGAAAGACATTCTGGTGCTTTGGCAACTGCAGAACCTTCAAAGCCTGATTCGCTTCACAGAACAAAGCTGATTTTCCAGATCCTTCCATGATTTTGTAAGTGGCACCACCTAAGGAGCATGAGAATCTGCCTTTATACGAAGTTTCCTTTGTTATTTTTGCTTCAGACATGATTTCTGAGTTTGAAGTCCCAGGATTTTTAGATGAAAAGAATTTTAGAGTTAGTTAAGAGAGGTCACTATGTGAGAATGTCTGTTTGGAATCTCACCAAGGACCCACATGCCGAGTGGCTGATTAGACAAAGGCCACAGAAAGAAAACAAGAAAATGAGCTGCACCAGGATGGGGGATTTGAGTTTCACCGCCATTGACACCTATTTATTTTTTGTGATGACTTTCCCAAGAGAGAGGAAATGTGTCTCTCCCCTCGCCCCCAGCACTGTAGCACCCCGAGCAGGTCAAAGTGGGGGAGTAGCCCACAGAGGAGCCTAGCAGGGAAACCTAGCAGCTACTGCTGATTTTCTCTGCAAACGAGGCTATGCTGATATTTCATCTCTTCATCCTTTCAAAAAGTTTTGGCCATAAGTATCCTTTTTTTACAACTTGGGCAGGTAAACTGGAGACCAGCTAGTGCTTATGGCAAATATTTCTGTTCTAGCTCTAAAGAATGGATTTTGTTAACATCTCTGGGAAAGTTTATTTACACAGGTTCATACCTGTGTAAATCACATATGTCATGTCTCTGGTCTTAAAAATAATCAGTGTTTCTGGAAGTGAACTTTAAAAAAAAAAAACTACTTTGAAATAGTTTCAGAAGACTCAAAGGAAGTTATAAAAATGGTAGAATCTTGTAGATCCTTTCACCAGTGATGACTTCTTACATAGCTGTACTGTAATACCAAAACTAGGAAAGAACATTGGTGGAATACTGTTAACTAGACTATAGATGTTACTCCGTTTCATTCTGTGAACTAAGAAAAAAATGTGTCAGTCTCTGTCCCCAGTTCCTGACCCAGATCTCCTAAAACCCTTGTCATTTCCCGATAACAAGAAAGTAAAAGAGGTGCTAGCAACATCCTTTGTTCCAATATTTGGTGTTTGATCCTATTTCCTGGCACAGAGCTCCTAAATCCTTGGCATGCCCTGGGTAATAGGAGCATCTTTTGTTTTAATGAGGTGACTCCCAGTGGGCTCCTGGATGAGGGCTGGCCAACAGAAAGATCAAGCCATGCTTTGAAGCTTGGAACTTTCAACCCCACTCCTCATCCTCTGGAGAAAGGAGGGGAACCAGAGATTGAGATGAGAAACAGGACTACATTACGAAGTCTCCATATACTTGGGAGTAGGAGAGTTTCTGGATTGGTGAACATAACCACGAGCTGGGAAGGTAGCACAGAATACCCTAGGCACAGAAGCTTCTGAACCCCAGACCCTTCTTTGTTCTACTCTGTGTACCTCTTCATCTGGCTATTCAACTGTGTCTGTTGTCATATCTTTTGGAATAAACCAGCGAATGTAAGTATTTCCTGGAGTTCTGTGAGTCATTACAGCAAATTATTGAACCTGAGGAGGGGGTCATGGGAACCACCAATGAGTAGCCAAGTTGGACAGACGTATAGGAATCTGGGGACTGACTACTGGCTTTTGGCACCTGAAGTGGGAGGCAGTTTTGGGGAACTGAGCCTTTAACCTGTGGGTTCTGTGCTAACTCCAGGTAGTTAGTGTCAGAATTGAATTGTAGGACACCTACTTAGTATACAGAGAGTTGGAATCGGTTGGGGTGGGGAAAACCCCCATATATGTTGTTGCAAATGACAGAATTTCCTTCTTTTTACAGCTGAATAATATATATATATAATTAATACATGTATATTAGAGAATATATATGCCACATTCTCTTTAACCATTTGTTCATGGACACCCAGGTGGTTTTCATACCTTGGCGATAGTGGATGATAATGCTGCTATGCACATGGAGGTACAGATAGCTTTCCAAGATAATGATTTAATTTCCTTTGGATATATAACCAGAAGTGGAATTGCTGGATCATATGGTAGTTCTATATATAAGTTCTTGAGGAAACACCATACTGGTTTCCATACTGGCTGTACCAGTTTACATTCCCACCCACAGTGAACAGGTTCCCTTTTCTCCACATCCTTACCTTATTACTTCTTGTCATTTTGATAATTGACAACCTAACAGTGTGAGGCGATATCTTGTGGTTTTAATCTGCATTTCTCTGATGATGAGTGATGTTAAGCACCTTCTCATGTACCTGTTGGCCATTTGTATGTTTTTTTTGGACAAATGTCTATTTAGATTCTCTGCCCATTTTAAAATTGAGTTGGCTTTTATTTTGCTACTGAGTTATATAAATTCTTTATTTTGAATGTTAATTCCTGATCAGATACATGGTTTGCAAATATTTTCTCCCATTCCTTGGTTGCCTTTTCATTTTGTTGATGGTTTCCTTTGCCATATAGAAGCTTTTTAGTTTGATGTGGTCCCACTTGGTTATTTTACTTTTATTTCCTTTGCTTTTGATGTCAGTCCCCCAAAAAATCATTGCCAAGGCCAATGTCAAGGAGTTTACTCTTTGTTTTTTTTCTAGGAGTTTTAGGGTTTCAAGCCTTATCTTCAAGTGTTTAATCCATTTGAGTTGATTTTTTTAAAGATTTTATTTATTTATTTATTTATTTATTTATTTATTTGAGAGAGAGAAGAGAGAGAGAGAGTACAAGAGGGGAGGAAGAGTACAGAGGGAGAAGCCGACTCCCTGCTGAGCAGGGAGCCCAATGCAGGACTTGATCCCATGACTCCAGGGTCATGACCTGAGCCGAAGGCAGTCGCTTAACCAACTGAGCCACCCAGGCACTCTGAGTTGACTTTTTTTTCTTTTTTTGTATTGTCCATTTTTATTCTTTGGTATGTGGCTGTCCAGTTTTCCCAACTCAATTTATATGTATATTGTATGTATATTTTCGCCTCCTTTATTGTAAATTAATTGACCATATAGGTGTGGATTTATCTCTGGGCTTTCTATTCTGTTCCACTTGTTTATGTGCCTGTTTTTATGGCAGTACCATACTGTTTTGATTACTATAACTTTGTAATGTAGTTTGAAATCAGGAAGTGTGTTTCCTCAGCTTTGTTTTCCTTCTCAGGATTGCTTTGGCTATTCAGGGTCTTTTGTGGTTCCATAGAAATTTTAGGATTGTTTTATTTCTGTGACAAATTACATCGGAATTTTGGCAGGGGTTGTATCGACTCTGTAGATGGCTTTGAGTCTATGGATATTTTAGCAATATTCTTCTAATCCATCAACACAGAATATCTTTTCATTTATGTGTGTCTTCAGTTTCTTTCATCAATATTTTAGTTTTCAGTGCACAGATATTTTACCTCGTTGGTTAAATTTATTCCTATGTTTTTTCTTGTTTTTGATGCCATTGTAAATGGTATTATTTTAATTTCTCTTTCTGCTAGTTGGCAAATAGAAATGCAAATGATTGTTTATATTAATTTTGTATCCTGCATCTTTACTGAATTCACTAATTCTAGCAGTTTTTTGTTATTGTCTCCAGGGTTTCCTATATTAAATATCATGTCATCTACATTTAGAGACAACTTTACTTCTTCCTTTCTGATTTGGGTACCTTTCATTTCCTTACCTAATTGCTCTGGCTAGGATGTCCAGTAAGGACTATGTTGAATAAAAGTAGTGAGAGTGGTCACCCTTGTCTTGTTACTGATCTTAGAGGAAAAGCTTTCAGTGTTTCACAGTTGAGTATATTAGCCGGGGGTTTGTCATATAGAGCCTTTACTGTGTTGTGGTACATTTCCTCTATACCCAGTGTGTTGAGTTTTTTATCATGAGCATGAATGGGTGTTGAATTTTGTCAAAGGTTTTCTGCATCTGTTGAGAAGATCAAAAAACTTCTATCCTTAATTTTGTTAATGAGGTACATCTCATTTATTTGTGGATGTTGAATCATTCTTGTATTGCTGGAATAAATACCTCCTGATCATGGTGTATGAACCTTTTAATATATTGTTGAATTTGGTTTGCCAACATTCTGGTGAGGATTTTTGCATCTGTGTTCATCATTGAACTGAATAGCTGTTTACCTTTAGAAAACATATTTTGAGGCTTTCAAAAGCAGTTCCAGTGTGGGTACTAAAAACAAGTTGAAATTATGGATAATAACCCAAGTGGTTAAATATGACACTATTAAGGGCTTCCCCTTGAAAACTAAGTTAGGGATAGTTGTGCATGATCTATCTGAGGTGCATTTAAATTTAAAGTATTAATTACTTCATTTAAAAAAATGAGGCATTGTTTTGCCTTCTGAGCAAGTTGGCAATGAGATTGGTTTTAAAAACACATTCACCTCCGGGGCGCCTGGGTGGCTCAGTCGGTTAAGCGGCTGCCTTCAACTCAGGTCATGATGCTGGGGTCCTGGGATCGAGCCCCACATCTGGCTCCCCGCTCAGCAGAGAGCCTGCTTCTCCCTCTCCCTCTGCCTGCCACTCTGCCTATTTGTGCTCCCTCTCTCTCTGTCAAATAAATAAAATCTTTAAAAACAAAACAAAACAAAACACGTTCACCTCCAAGAAAGGGGTGGTAGAATAATTTTCAAGTAAACTAATGGATCCCCTTCACAATTTTTGCTATGTATGTGCGCCACCTGGTTATTATCTCTTTAAATCAACTCCTATTTCTTACTTGTGATTTATAAAGAAGCTCTAAATCACTATCCCAAACTGAAAAACATTATTGCTGGTAATGAATAAAAGGTAACCCATAAATACAAATGAAAACTGTTCTAAATTCCAGCTGGTTACCATTTTTCCCTAAATTCTTTGTGAAAAAGAGATATTATCAGTACCAGAAAGATGTTAAAAACTTACACCAAACTGAGACTATTACCTTGGTATAATCAGAAGGTAGAATTTAAAAATAATTTTACATCTTTCTTAAACCTTGAATAGAACAAAAATCATTTTCTCACTGTGATGCAACATATACATACCTGATGAAGTTTCTGATGCACCACCTAAAACCATGAGAAGTATCAAACACTGCTGTGATGCATAACTTCCCTCTCTTTCCCAAATAATTAATACTGCAGATCTTCCTCCATTAAGATCCATGTAGAAAATGTCTTACCACAGATTTAACTAGACGATAATGTCTGACTTGACTAAATGATAACCTAGGTAATGTCTTTGGTATCATTCCAGCTGATCTGTTTTGCAATACTTCCTCTGCAAACTTTCTAGCATGTATTCCTTGATGCTTTGGCCTATATGTTGCCATGGTACCTGCCGTCTGTTCTTTAAAGCTATCCCCCTCTGTAATACTTTGGCACCCAAGCCTAGAACTGTCATCATGGGAGTAGCCAGAAAAGCCCAAGATGGACAGTAGGCAATATACCAAGGATAACACCCCAGCAGACACCCACTGACCTTGTTAACCTTAAGCATAAAACCATCAGTTATTGGGGTGCCTGGGTGGCTCAGATGGTTAAGCATCTGCCTTTGGCTTGGGTCGTGATTCCAGGGTCCTAGGATCGAGCCTCACATCTGGCTCCTGGCTCAGTGGGGAGCCTGCTTCTCCCTCTGCCTCTCCCCCTGCTCGTGCTCTCTCTCTCTCTCTCTCTCTCTCTCTGTATCTCTGTGTCTCGAATGAATAAATAAAATCTTAAAAAAAAAGTTAGTTATTTTACCAGCAAAAATGGGTTTATTTGGGAATAGCAGAGAATTGCAATTCGGTACACACAAGCTATTGCAAAACCACAGGCAAGTGTGGTTGAGAGAGAACAAAGAGAGAACAAAGTGGAGGAATGCTCTTTTACAGAGAAAAGGGCAGGGGAAGGGTAGTCGGGAGAGGTTCTTACAAACAAAAAGTCCATTGGAATAAACTGGGAGTTCAAAGGGCAGTGGTTTTTCATTGACGGAATTGTGATGGTCTCTCTTTGGCTGGGCTTTTCCCAGGCAAAGAGAAAACCTTTCTTCCTCCTGTTGGGGTAAAAGTAGTATCAATTTACAAAGTACCACTCCTCTCGTTGGTTTTACAATTGACTGAAGTGATAGGGCATGAGAGCTTCCCTTTGTGGCCTCTGGACTACATCAGTAAGATTTCCCTTTATTAATTTTCACAACCTCATGGACGAGAACAGATTCAGCACAGGCAGTCCCTCTCTATTGCTGGACAATGTTTCAAGCCAGCAGCCAGGTACTTAGGAGAAAACTGGAAATCATAAAAAGCCATGTGACAAGTTCAAAAAACTTAGAAGATTTTTGTAAAGGACATTTCTTAGAACTGGAGGTCACACAGCCTGCAGGAAAGGCTTAGGTGCTTCACCTGACTCCCCAAAGCTCTGCAGCTGCTCCTCAAGAGGTATTAACCAGGGCTGCTGGTATAGCAATAACTGGGGGAAATGCCTGGGTTATTGCTACACCAGAAATCCTAGAAAATGCCTCACCCAGCCTCTTCCCCAGAGACTGTTTTAATTGCTGTGAGGTAGCTTCAGAAGTATTTTTAAATAGCTCCCCACATGGTTATGAGGTGCAGTCAGGACTGAGAGCCAAGGAGGCATCATACTCCGCAGACCGTGTCTCCCACCGTGACAGCACTTAGGGCAGTCGAGGAGCTGAGGTTCCATATGCAGGTTTAGCAGGTGGGATGAGATCCACGTGTGTCTAGAAGTGGACTCTTCTCCAGCTAGGTTCTGTGTGCTCGTTTCCCACCTTCCAGTGGTTTGCTATATCAAGTTTAAAGCTACGCTAGTAAATCGAGGGTTATAAATAGAACAGGATAGCTAGAACATTGACTTTAAGCCGATTTCAAAACATTAAAAAATTGGATCAGTTATTCAGAAGGATGGATAAAAATAAGTATCTTCACATACTGGATGAGTGCAGTTACTTGATAGGAGAAGTCACCCCATCTTTCTTTGTTAGAGCAAGCAGAGCGTCATGGTGTCACTTGTGATTCTGGCAGAATCAGCACATCTCCTCCCACAGGTTAGAACTCCACATGCTGATTGTGAGTGATAGGAACAAATGTCATTCCGACCACTGTCTCAGCACGGGGAGGACTCCCGGGTAGAATGCTGGTCTTGGCCCTTGCTGGGGTATCACAAAGCTTAATTAATGTTGGTAAAACACTTGGAGGACCTTAGATAGAAATTGGTGTGCACCTGCAGAAGGTGACTGTGAGGGGAAATGCTAGTAGAATTTACTGGGAGAGAAGGATTTAATTGGTAAACCTTATGCTTTACTTTGAAAATTGTATCAGGCAGAAGCAAATGGACTTGATAGGTACACAAGAATAAAGGGAGCTATCTTAAGAATAGTGATCTATAGGGGCGCCTGGGTGGCTCAGTTGGTTAAGCGTCTGCCTTTGGCTAAGGTCATGATCCCAGGGTCCTAGGATCGAGCCCTGCACTGGGATCCCTGTGGGGAGCCTGCTTCTCCTGCTCCCCCTGCTTATGTGCTCTCTCTGTCAAATAAACAAAACCTTTAAAAAATATTTAAAACACAGTGATCTATATATCAAAGTTATTAAGTTCCATGGCTCAATTTAATTTTGCTTAAATTCATAATAGCACAAACTTAACCACTTATATTAAAACCATTTGTTATAGAAATATAAATCTGTTTATATGATAGCTGTCTTCAAAAAAAAAAAGAAGAAGAAGAAGAAGAAGAAGAAGAAGAAGAAACCTTAGTGAATAAGCATTCTTTGTTTTCTGTGAAGTTCAACCAGGAAACATACTCCAGCCACCAGATGGTAATTGGGTTTACTTAGAGGTCTTTCCATTTCTAGAAAGCTTTTGGGATGCCTGTCAAAGCTGTGTATTATATTTGTTGGATTACATCTTGTGAAACTTGAGTAAACATCAATAATGTCTTGCAGTTTATTAGTTTTCATTTTTTGTTTGTCCTGAAGCAGAACATTGGAGCTGGACTTATCAGATGACACAATTTATACCCATGTGACTTGTAGTGTTCCTCCCCCCCGCCCCTTTTCCCCAGTCCATCTTGTGGTACAATGTTAATCTTATCTGTGGTGTTCACTTATGGGCTAAGAGATTAAGTAGAATCATAGGAGCCGAGGTTTGCAAACCAATTATTGCTTGGCTCAGGGCTTGAATAGCTGGGAGTTGAGCAGCTCAACTCAGGACTGAGCTTGCTCATGCATCCAAAGCCGCAGCTGCCTATATCCCCAAGCTGTAGGAAGTGGAGTCTAGATCACCAGGGCCAGCCCTTGTCCAGCTTGTGGAACAACAGCCTGACTATGGTAGGGAGAATAGCTAGGTTGGTGCAGCAATCCAGGATTTGCCAATAATTTTCTTTACCCAGGAAGTGCTGTTTAACCAAGATATTCCCAGGCTGGTTTAGGAACTGTGGGCTGGTGTGATCAAAGGAGTCAGTTGGAGGGGAGGAAAGAGATAAGGTTCTCTAAGAAAATGGGTTAAAATCTGGTGTAAGCCTTGTGAGGAATTGTGATCTTGGGTATGTGCAAGCCTCAGGGCAAGAGGTAGGAACTAGATACCCCTGGTCATGATGTTTGAACTGAGATCCGGGGAGCCTGGGGTTGGTGTCAAAAACAAAAGTAAGGAACAGGACAGGGGCATATGAGAGGCAGGCCAGAGGCATGTGAAAGGGGAAATGAAAACGGGGTTACTTATGTCAAGGAGTTTTTAAATGGAGCTGGGAAGCCATTAAGGAGATGGGTCTTACACATGTCCTCACTGGTAGAACCATGAAATTTTGAACATACCACAAGTAATGCAAGGACTCAGCCCAAAAACCTACAACTTGCTACATACAACAACAGGCTTTCTAGACACAGCCTTAGCAGCCAATTATATTCAGTCTAGATTAGATTTCCTACTGCCAACACCAGTAAAAAAAATTCTTTGTAAATAATGTGTACCAGCCTTCCCTTTCTGCTCAAAAAAAACCCCCTGACTTTTGCTCCTTCGTGGGGCACTATTTGCGTTGCTACCGAATCTTGTACCCTGACTTGCAATTCTTGGATCCCCAATTTTAGGTTGGCAGGCAAGGGGTGGCTGCTGGGGGTGGGGGGGGCTGTGCTGGGGGGGGGGGCTCTAGAGCACTCATCGGATCAGGTTTCACTCCTGCTTCCAAACCTTGAGTGCCTTGACTATCTTTGGGACGACCAGGACGAAGTCTGGTAACTTTGAACTGAATCTGGGTCTTGTACTACAGGAGGCAGCAGCGGCGGAGAAACCACCCCACCCCCCTTGTGATCCCTCTGTGTTCTGAGCAAATGAGTGCACAGAAGGATCAGCCTGCCCTTGCATGTTCCAGATAAAACCCACTGACTTGCTTGTTTTATAAAATCTCCAATCTCCTCCCTCTCTGCAACTCTCCTCACTGACCAAAGCTCTCCCTATTACAACAGCCCGAATAAAATCTTCTCCTTAATTGTCTGATGCATTTTGTCTTTCACAAATCCAGACTCATTAGCATTTCACAGAAGGCCCTTCAGGGGTCTGACTCCTTCGTGGTCTAACTCCACACTCCCTTGCCTCTTGCCACTCAAACAAATCTCGCACTCCAGCCTCACAGGCTACTTGAATGTTGCCATTAGCACCACATTTCCCTGGGTCTCTCTGTCTCTGCACATGCTATCCCAACTGGACAGAACGTCTTGCCCACTTTCTCTTGCCACCTAGTCCCGACTCATCCTTTAAGATGAAACTGAGCTTTCCCCTTTCTGTGGAAGCCGTTCTCAACCCCCTCCATAACGCATGGTATTTTATTGACCTGTGTCAGGGTGTTCACCATGCTAGTTTGGGCATACTGTATCCTAACTCTCCCATTTACTTGCCCTGAACAGATAAAACCCTATTAGACTCTGAGCTACACAGGGCCTGGGGAGAAGTCACTTAAATGCTGGAAAAAAATTTGTTTGATGAATGCTCATTGGTTCAGAGTGGACCGTCTAGGATGATAACCACCTCTGTGCTGTTGATGTGCAAACAAGCGTTACTGCTCTTCTGATTTGATTGACAGCACTCCTCCTTGCAGACTGGAAGCCCTAATTAAACGTCGAAAGGGACTAAATTGCCAAGCATGAATTGTTTCTTAATTAAAGAGAGAGCAATTGAATTAAATGATCTGGTAATTTTTTTAAATGACCATGCTGAATCCTTAGAATTATCCTCAGGTTCTTTCTTATCTAGGTTACAAATGAGAGCTGAGGGGTGGGCATTATACTGGCAAAAGCAGAGCCTGGAGAAGGAAACATTGGCACTGCCTAAATGAGCGAATCCCTCTCTGCATTTTTGGCCCTTACAGCCTTTCTCTTTCACACTTCAGTTTACTCCTTCCAACTTTGAGTTATTACTACACAAGATATTCTTCTTTTTAATAATTCCTGCCATATCGATGTCCCATAATATCTTCACGTGGTTCATGTTTTGTTAATGCACAATAATGGCAAAGCGGATAGGACTTCCTTAACCAGTAATCAGTCTAAATTGTCATGAGCCAAGGATCACCTTGAAAATATATAACAAATTCTAGGGACATCTGGCAGGCTGAGTTGGAGGAGCGTGATATTCTTGATCGCGGCATCGTGAGTCCGAGCCCCACATTGGGTGTAGAGATTACTTAAATAAACAGAAACTTAAAATATTCTAGCCTGCCGAGAAACCAGATCCACGCTGAAGGAGCAGAAGAACTCAGAAAGGGCTCTTCTTTTGGATGCTAAAAATGGTCTTCCCCCTTGATTATCTGCTATGTCTGAGCTGAAAAGCTTTATTTGAAATGACAGTTCAGGTCCTATCTAAAGCCAAGCAACTAGTCAGTTGCCAGTGGTGAACAGCGTGCCCGGTACTGGACTTCGGTGACGTTGCGGGAGTTTCCAGTCTCAAGAGATGAAGAGCTTGTGACTATCCTGATCGTTTCTGTGTTGAGTAGGAATTCCTGATTTTTCCCCCATATGTGCCTTAAACACTTCTGATTACTTGAATATCTTCCCTATTTTACTCTCCAACCATGTTACCTACTTCAGATGCACTGCTCTCGGGTCCTCCTTACGTCCCTTTACAAATAATGCAGCTAGAATTTGGAACTGATGTTTAGCAAGCACCTATTTTAAGGTAATTTATATGGCCTATCTCCATTAATCTTCATATCAACCTTGAGAGTGGGTATCATGATCTCTATTTCACAGACGTGAAAACTTTGCTGAACGTTATAGAGCTAGAGATTTCAACAGCCTGTTTGTTCACCCCTGCCCCATGGGGTCTCCGTAAATGTGCTGGAGTTTTTTTTTAGCAGTCCCATCACGGCTGAGTATCATGGCAGCTTTGTCTCGAGATCCCTATTGCTATATTCCTAGGGATAAAATCAGCTCAGCTATGCCCATGACTTCTTTTCAGTTTGGAATCACTATGACCATTGCATCCAGAGATGGCAAATTGGGTTCATCTGAATGTCAGTGCCAGACACAAGACAGAAGCTGCCCGAAGCTCTGCATTGGGAGACAGTGGGAGGGCTTGGCAGGAAAGGATGATTAATTAGAAAGGTCTCCCCTGGGCTCTGGAGCAGGGAGTAGCGTGATGAGTGCCATAAGTTTGCCATGCTTGTTGTAATCTTTTCCGGAAGTACTTAGGTGCTCATCATTTCCCAGTGAGCATTTACATGCTCTCTATTTTTTCCTTTTATTCATAACATAGCAGCATTGGGTTTGATATTACTACTTTGGTGACCCAAGTTTTAAATTTAAGTCCAATGTTGTGAAGGTGGTGGGGAAACTTTGTTATTTCTCTTCTTTACATAACCCAATCTTATCTACCTACTTAAGGTGATAGCAGATAAACCAATACAGGTACTTCACAGAAACAGCCCCTAGGACTAGTGCCTCCCTGACATTTTATAATCTGTTAAAAAATAAATAAAATTCACAAAATATACAATAAGGCTTTGCCAATTTTTATACTTGTGATTGCTAAATCCAAAATTGTTTGTCTCTATCTCAACAAATCTGATGTTAGATGGATCACATAATCCATTTGCAGTTTTAGAGATAAAATTTTTCTGAGTTTGAAGACCAGCTTAAGGGTTTAAAAACAATCTGGTTTGTCTTAAGAATTTCACTGTTTAACTTGTTGTCTAGATCTCAGTAAAAGTGATTTTAAAAATTTACCTATGTTTTTTAAGGCACCAAATAATCCTTTTTCTTCCTTCTCAAACTTATGTAGGTCCCAGATACCAGTTTGCATATAGACTTCTAACCAATATTTAGGGTCATATTTTCTAATATCCATAAAAAGAAAATGAAATCCTTTGCCCTGAAATGATTTTGTGTGTGTGTGTGTGAGTATGTGTGTAAGTATAGAATATGTTTGGCAGGAAGGAAGTGAAAACATATGTATGAGGTTACAATTAAAATTCGTGTGTTTCTAGAGTGGAAAGCAAAGTAATTTCTTTCCTACAAAAACTCTTACACGTAAGAGGATGAACTTCTATTTCATTTTCAGTGGTCATTCATAATTACAATATGCTCTGCTTAGTATTTGCATACTGATTCTTGGTTTAAAAAAAAAGGTGGTTCTAAAAACTAAAATTATCTGCTCCAAATTATGGTATTTTCTTTGAAAGTTTTGTCTTTTCTCAAGTACCCCAAGCAAAGGCAAATGAAATGAGAGCACAAGTCCTATGGCTGCCTCAAGAGAAAATTCATTTTAATTGCATTGATCTTCCTTCCTAAGGTTAAATACAATTGTTCCCCAAGTTATATATCATTTTTATTGAGGTTAATGTTGAGTCAAGATCTAATTTCAGCAGCTTCTTAAAGTTATTTGAACTGTTTCTGCCAGCTACATGATACTTATTGTTCATTTGAAATTTCAATTCACAATGTCTTATTCTACTCATAAATAGTTCAATGTGCTTTTAATAAATTATGGTTCAAAATAGGAGTATGTGCTAGTTATGTAAAGAAACATCAAAAGACTTCCATTTCTGAACTTGGCAAAATTGATAGCATTACAACAAAACAAAACAAAAACTTGTAGCCCTGTACGTTTTGAAAACATGGCCTCACATTCTTTAACCCGTTGAGAGGTGAAGTCAGTACCCCTCCCATTGGATTTGGGCAGGTTTGGAAAGCTGCAACCATAGAGCTCAGCAGAAATGACATGAGATGATCTATGATGCTGGAACACAAAAGACCATGAAGATTTTTTGCAGGAAAACTTGACCTGGGTGCCCTAAGCCACACGTAAGGAGCTCAGCTACTTGGAGGGCACCGTGCTGGAGAGGCCCCATGTAAGTTTTCTAGCTGATAGCTCCAGTTGAGTCCAGCCTTGCTGCCCTCCTCATAGAGGTGTCAGATCTGAGTAAAGGAGCCTCCAGATGATTCTGGCTCCCAGTCCTTTAAGTTACCTCCAGCTATTCAAGCCTCCTCAACTGAGGACCCTGACCTCCTGGAACAGACACTCCATCCTCCCCGTGTCCTGACGTCCTCACTATCAGAACCCATCAGCACAATAAAACTGTGGCTATTTTATGCCCCTAAGTTTTGGAGTGGTTATTCAGCAATAGGTAAGTGAAGCATAACTTGGTACCCGAAAAAGGGATGCAATCATAATAAAATCAAAAATGTGGTATTTGGGGGCCAGGTAGCAGATGGAAGCCTCATGGACTTGGAGGACATGGGGTGAAATATGGAGGGAGATTGAGATGCTTTAGGGGAAGTTGGAGGAAAAGAGGGTCCTTATTAGTGGGAAGTTGGGTAACATTGTCACCTGTGATAACAGGGAAATGGAAGATACACTTAATGAACTCAGTGATCTAGCTGAAGCGGTTTCTGTGCAGAATATCAAAGGTCTCTCCTGGCTTCATTTCTGCCCATAATGAAATGTGAGAGAAGAAACATGCATTAAAGAGTTTGGAAAAAGTGAAAAAGGCACAAGTGAGTTTTCCCAGCTAGTAAGGGGTTCTCAAACTAAGAAAAAAATCTCAGAGAATGGACCACATGCTAGTTGGTGTCAGGATAATGTGGTCTCAAGGAAAAGATGAAGCTTGGAGGTAGGACTTTTAAACTTGTGTTTAGGCCTCACAGACCTTTTTCAAACAAACAAAAATTTTCTAGGGTTCTTAAGTGTGTGCCTGACAGACACTCCCATTAAATGGAGACTTTCTGAGAGAGACAGATGAACGTAACTTGGTGTAACAGACAAAGAACCTCAAGGTCATTGTTCCTTTGCAGCCTCAGAGGAGGCCCATAATAAAGACTTCCCAGGAGAGATTTCTGCGTATGTCTAATGAAATACATTATGAATGAATCAACAAGAAACATACTTTTTAAAGAAATTGTATCAACTTCGAACAAAAGGGAGAGAAATAGTATAAAATGAAATGAGGTCTTTGGACCCCTGGACTTCTAGGGGCAAGAAGCAAACTGAGAATACTTTTCAGATGCAGAAATGAGTTACCTATTTTGGGAAAGGAAGGATGACGCATAGGGTAAACCCAAGAACCCAGCGTGCGGAGTCTAGAGTCATGGTGAGCCATTTCCAGGAAGGCGCTGATCCAGAACGCAAAACCTCGGGCTGACTCATTTTAGAATTCCTAAGGACTGGTGACTGCTGTGTGCCTTCATGTTACCCCAACCCCTTTTTTAAAGATTTTTTATTTATTTAGAGGTGTGCATGTGTGCTTGGGGAGAGAGAGGGGCGGGGAGGGGGGAGGGACAAGCCGGCTCCAGGTTGAGCACAGAGCCTGACACAGGGCAGCTCATCTCACGACCCTGAGATCATGATCTGAGCAGAAATCAAGAGTTGGCCAACTGAGCCACCCAGGCGCCCTATTCTCTTTTTGATCTTGAGTATCTATTGCAGTAATTCTATGCCTGTCCTGGCCCTGAACGTTGATATAGAGGGGTACATTACTGGTCTCTTTAGTTCACTGGTCTTTCAATCCACTGAAATCCTATCTGAGCAACTTTACCCCAGGAGTGTCATCCACATCTGGACCTGATTTGGTTAACAAGATCCCAGTCCTCAAACCTGAACTTGATATTGTAGAAGGATGGGACTTTTGTTGATTTTTTTTTTTTTTTCCCACAAAGTGAGTATATTTTGTGTGTGTGAGAAACGGAAATACTTGGGACCATTGAACCAATTGTGGTAGTTTTAAAACTGGACCATAAATTCTTTGACACTCCTAATCAAGAGGTGAGGTTCTATAGATTTCTATTCCATGAACATAGATACTACCCACTTATTTGTGTCTTCTTCAGTTTCTTTCATCTATATCCTCTAGTTTCCAGTGCACAGATCTTTTACCTTATTGGTTAAAAAATTTACTCTAAGTATTTTATTGTTTTTGATGCTATAATAAATGAGATGGTTTTCTTTTTTCTTTTTCTGTTAATCTGTCAAGGTAAAAAAGACTGATTTTTGTATATGGATTTTGTATCATGTAACTTTTAAAAAACATTTTCATTTAAATTCAATTAATTAACATATAATGTATTATTAGTTTCAGAAGTAGAGTTCAATGATTCATCAGTCTTATATAATACCCAGTGCTTATTACAATATATACCCTCCCCAATGTCCATCACCCAGCCACCCCATTCCCCCCCCCCCCCCCCCCTCCAGCAACTCTCAGTCTGTTTCCTATGATTAAGAGTCTCTTATGGTTTATCTCCCTCTCTGGTTTCATCTTGTTTGATTTTTTTTCCTCTCTTCCCCTATGATCCTCTGCCTTGTTTCTTAAGTCCCACATATCAGTGAGATCAAATGATAATTGTCTTTCTCTGACTGACATTTCACTTACCATAATACCCTCTAGTTCCAACCACATCACTGCAAATGGCAAGATTTCATTTTTGATGGTTGTGTAATATTCCATTGTGTATATATACCACATCGTCTTTGTCCATATTTATTGTGAGAGCGTGTGCATGCAAGCATAAGCATGTGCACAGGAAGGAGGCGCAGAGGGAGAGGGAGATAGAGAATCTTAAGAAGACCCCATGCTGAGCAAGCAGACCCTGTGCTGAGTGAGAAGCCCGAAATGGGGCTTGATCTCACAACCCCAAGATCACAACCCTGAGATCACAAACTGAGCCAAATGGAAGAATTGGATGCTTTAACTGACTGGGCAACCAGGTGCTCCATGGATCATGTAACTCTACTGAATTTGTTTATTCTAAGAGTTTTTTTTGGTGGTCTTTAGGATTTTTTATTTATAAAATTATGTCATATGCAAATACAGATAATTTTAGTTCTTCCTTTCTGATTTGGATGCCTGTTATTTTTTCTTGCTTGATTGGTCTAGCTAGGGCTTCCACTACTATGTTGAATGTGAGTGGTAGGAGTGAGCATCCTTTGTCTTGTTCTGATCTTAGAGGAAAAGCTTTTAACCTTTCACTGTTGCTATGTATGCTACTATGATGCTAGCTGTGAGCTGGTCATGTATGGATGGAATCTCACTTAGGTTCACAGCTAGCATGGAATGAACCATGCAAGGTTCATTCCTTGCATACCCAATATGTTGAGAATTTTTATCATGAGTAGATGTTCAATATTGTCAAATGATTTTTCTGTATCTATTGAGATGATTGTGATTTTTATCTTTAATTCTATTAATGTGATGTATCACATTTATTGATTTGTGCATGTTGAACCATCTTTGTATCCCAGGGATGAATCCCACCTGATCATGGGGTATGATCCTTAATGTGCTATTAAATTTCATTTGCTAGTCTTCAGTTGAGACTTTCTACAGCAATATTCATCAGATATACCTGTAATGTTTTCTTCTTGTAGTGTCCTTATCTCGTTTTGGCAGGAAAATGCAGGCCTCAGAGGAGTGCTCCCTTTCTTTGATTTTTTGGTAAGACTTTGGGAAATACTGGAGTTAATTCTATAAATATTTGGTAGAGTTCACCAGTGAAACAATCCGCTCCTGGGTATCCTTCAATGATTGGCTTATTTCACTTAACGTCCTCGAGGTCACCTATATGATATGACAGGACTTCCTTCTTTTTTTATAGCTGAGTAATATCCCATTGTGTGTAGATACCACACGATTCCACTTAGGAGTCTTCTAAAATAGTCAAACTCAGAGAGACAAAGTAGAATGGTGGTTGCCAGGGGCCAGGAGGAGGAAGAAATGCGGATTTGCTGTTCAGTGGGTGTGGAGTTGGAGCCCACATAAGATTAAAAGTTCTAGAGCTCTGCTATACAACATTAGGTTTATACATTGTCCTGTACACTTAAAAATTTGTTAAGAGGGTAGATCTCCTGTTACGTGTATTTTACCACAATAAAAATAAACATGTAACTAAATAAAATCACTACCTTAAAAAAAAAAAAAAAACAGGGCATCTGGGTGGTGCAGTCAGGTAAGCGTCCGACTCTTGGTTTTGGCTCAGGTCCTGATCTCAGGGTCGGTGATCTCAGGGTCTTGAGATTGAGCCCCACGTTGGGCTTTGTGCTCAGTGCCCAGTCTGCTTAAGATGGTCTCTCCTTCTGCGCCTCCACTCTGTGTGTGCACTCTCTCTAATAAATAAATAAATAAATCTTTAAAACAAAGCATGGTTAAGGCACTCTAAGCTGCATATATGTCTGGAATTGAGATCATTGTAAGTAGTAGTATCTCCTTTAAAATGTGCTTAATTGTCGAGGATACTCTGATCTGCTCAGAGCACACTGGAATCTCGCTTAGGTTCTGAGCACACTGCAGAGGAGAACGCTATGGCTAGCCTCGGAGTAGTAAGGGATCCTGAAGGCATGAGTCACAGAAGGTTGGGAGGAATGTGTAGTCTGGTACAAAACAGATTAAGCTGTATTCAAACACACGAAACGTCCTTGAGCAGGGAGACTTGTTTTCCAAGGACTTAGGCTTCAGAGGTCTAATGTTGCAGTAAGAAAGTATTTGGCTTTGCCAAGGGGCCCCAGAGCTCCTCAGCAAGACCATACAGTGTCTCCTAAGGGGTGAGGCAAGTCAGGTAGCTGTTGGGCGGCCATCTGCTTGGGGAAGTCAGAGGACAGCCCCTTCCAGCTCTGAAACTCATTGACTCAATGACAGTACTTATCAGTTAAATTAACAAATGCTTCTGGTAGGCACTGAAGTTTCAACAAGGACTCCCTCTATTTATTTTCTGCTACATGATAAATATTAGCTATGACTCAGAACTTGGGAGAAACGTTTAAACCTTCTTCAGAGACCTCTGTGTGAGCACTGACATGGTGTCCTAACCCTCTGGCTTTCTGGCCTCGGCGGCAGGGGCCATGTCACCTCCTGCTTGGAGAACCAGGTTCTTGTGTCTGTGAATCACAGAAATCCTCTTCAAACCAGCATAAGAAAAATGTGCAATTTATCTTAAGTTTCAACAGAGCTATTCCATAACATCCAAGGGCAAGAAGTACAGTCGAGTGTGAAGGAATTCATCCTGGGAAAGCCATCAGGCAGCCACTGTTTCTCCCTATGTCTTTGTCTCTCTCAGTCTCCGTGGCCACGTGGTCTTTTTACGCTCTTAGTCCATTAGCTTCATTTTCCTCTCTGTAGATGAGCGTTCTCAGCTTTTCCCCCATGCAAAGCTGTCTCACAGGTCTACCTGCAGGCTTAGAGGCCTTTTCAAATTCCTGGCACAGTCTTGGTCTTGATTGGCTGGTTTGGATCAGGTGGTTGTTGGTCAGCGACAGGTGCTAGAAATGGGAGGTTTCTCTCTCTTTAGAGAGGGCAAATCCCAGAGAGAGGGAGCAATTACCTCAAGGCATTACTGAGGTGACCAAGTGATAGAAAGTTTTATCACAGTACTTGGTACAGAGGAATTTATAAATAAATATTGGATTTAGCTGAACTATAAATACAGAGAACAAAAAAGTTGAGATAGAATTTTGCATGGGAGTGAATTATAGGTTCATATACTTGCTCACAGTGTTCAAATTTGTCTCAACAGAGTTGCAATTCATAATATCACAAACCTCCAAGATCACTATTAATTAGCCAAGATAGTTATTTCTAAACTCAGTAGTGTCAGAGATCTATTATAATTATATGTCTCTTTGAAACATCCCACTACTAAAAACTGCAAAGAAAAACAAAAAGGCCAAGAGTTCAGTATTTAATTCCTAAGATATAATATTGCTCGTGGCCAAATAAAGACAGACTATGCCACTTGGACATTTCAAATTTGTTTCCACATAATGACCAAACTAATAATTTAAAAGCGGCAGGAAGAATTGTTGAATACATTACATCTTTGAAGTGCTTTTTGGAAAGTATTAGGTAAACTTTGATATTTTACTTAAAATCATCCATCACTTCTAGTGAAACTTTCATTGGGAATATCAAAACTATCCCAATGGGGTTAAAATAGGCTCAAAGACTGAGAAAATTGCTTTACGAGAAAATATAATCTATGGAGCTGTAAGCTCTGAGTTGGTGTGATTTTATATGATAAAGCCAATTATAGGCATATCCACTCTCTACTTACTGAGAGCTAATTTAAGCTAACATTATTTCATATAATATTCCTTGGGAACTAAATCCTTCGCTTCTTAGATACGTAAAACTCTTTCTGACTTCAAAGGTAGTTTTGCCTACCTTAGAAACTAGATCATGTTTCTAGACATATTACCCTTATATGATCTCCCTTTTGTCTTGACTTCTTTTTAGTACCTTGATGCCTGGAAATTTTGATGGACTATATATTCATGGATGGGTGCAGCTCCCATGTTAGTCTGCATTAATGTCTCTCCCATTTGCCTCAATGGCCTAAATAGCATTTAAGAAAAGTTCTGTTGGCATACTCCTGAGAAATGGCACATTTTTAATAGACATAATTTAAAAAATATATCCACATGTACTTAAAACACTAAAGGATGTGCTGTATAAGAAAATAAATAGTCCACAGCAGTGGCAGGATGAACAGACATGTGTTCTGTTTTCGCTCTATTGCACCAGTAAAGCTCTTTGAAATGCATGTATGGGTCAGGTAAGGGGGCAGAGATACTATAGTAAGGGATTGAATCTCATCAATTATTTGATACTTTAAAAAAATGAATGAAATACAGCCCATTGGCTCTTGAAATTCTTTTCAAATGGAAATGTATCATTAGTCTTCCCTACTTCCGTGAAGTAAAAAAAAAAAACTGGCTATGTCAAGTCAAGGCTTTCATTCATTCAACAGATATATTCAAATTGATATTTTAGATGAAGATGTCTCAACTAAAGGTCAAGACAATGTCCCAAACTAAAATTTGTTTCAAAGGGCAAAGAGGAACTCCAGACTCATTTGTTTTTATCAATATTTTGCTGCCCCCGCAGTGCACACGTCCTAATCAGATTCAGTCCGAGCAGAGAAGCCTGACAACAGCTCCCTGATGTGTAATGGTCCCCAGCTCTAGAGTCAAGATAGATTCATGTGACAAACATGGTCTGTTTCCCTCCTTGCTGTCAGTCATCATTTTATTCCAGTTTGGGAAAGTAATGCCAAGCTCAGTTATTTGTTTCCTTAATTAATTGAGATTATGTGATCATAACTAAGATTTTGGCAGCAGTGGCTAGAACAGACTTAATTAATGATGATCAATTATGACCAGGTGGACTTTTTGACAGCTGATTTTTACCTGACAATATGTGTAAAGCCTTTAATTAGATAAATATAGCTAACAAGCTGACCTCACCATCTGCTGTCATTTCTCTTCCTGGGTAGAACATTTCATTCATTGCATATGAAATATTCACCCTGCACAGAACCACAGCCCGCCCTGCACAGAACCTACAGTCCATCCATCAGTATAGGCAGTGGTTGAGTGCCTCTCAACCTATTTGTAGCCTCATGACCAGGAAACAATTTTCCAAAGCTCGTTGGTGAGGATGTAAACGATTCTATTCTTGCTCCAAACCCAAGTAGGTAAGGTAGGCTCCTTTCCCTTTTGTGCAGTTAATAGACAGCTTCACATCCAAGAGTCCTCAGGCTGGAAGGCTGGCTTTGCTGGGACGGCTGGTGGCAGGCAGCAGTGGTGACATGGTCTAATAATGGCAGAAGTACGAGTGCACACAGCAGAGCTGCCATACCCGACTCCGGTCCTCTTCTGGCCTGAGGTGTTCCTTTCCCCAGCAGTGGGGTGTATGGGTGGGAATGGCTCACAGGTGAGCTCTTCTCCCCTCTGCCCCAGAGTCGCCTACTCTCCCGTACGTGAGCTTGCTCAGAGCTCCTGCAGGATCAGCTGAGGCTCTTTGGCAAGACATGGAAGTTCCCCTTCTCCCTCTGCCTCATCTTGCTTCCCTCCCTCCTCACGGTGTTGTTCCTGTGCTCCCCGAGAAAAGCCCTGCACCCAGATCTCTTTCCCACAGTGTGCTCCCAGACACCAGGCTGTACCATACAGTTATGTCACAAGAGCTTGCTTGCAGACAAATATCGGACTTGGTCCAGGCTGAATTTTTGCCTTAAAACTTCACATATCTTTGTGTCTTCCCCAGACATGTGGCTTTATCATGCACTTTATTATGGAAGACCATATACTGCTGGCTGTACCTTATCTGGGTTATTCGCCTATATTCTCTCAACGCATACTGTCATATCAGATACAATTAAAACACTCATGCATTCAGTCAAGGATTCTATAAGCTTAAATTGACCTTGGAATGCCTTCTGTCCACATCTTGTCCATTCCTATGGAGTATCCCTCTGTTTTCCCTCTCCTATGATCACCTACTCTAACTCCTAGAAATGCCACTAAGCTATAGTTTTGTTCCTAATATAGTTTGTGTACATATAGTTTGTACAAATAGTGTGCTTTAAGAATTTGGTTTTGGACAAGCTAAATCTGAGATATTTAATAAATAATCAGAGATAATAAGTAGTCTATTTGACAGAGCAATCTTGGGATGCCTGGGTGGCTCAGTTGGTTAAGTGTCCTACTCTTGATTTCAGCTCAAGTCATGATCTCAGGGTTGTGAGATTGAGCCCTGCGTCGGGCTCCATACTGGGTGTGGAGCTGCCTTAAGATTTTCTCTCTCCCTCTCTCTCTGCCCCTTGCCCCCCCAGCCCCCACCACAGCTCGTGCTCTCTCTCTCCCCCCCTTAAAAAAAATGATAGAACAATCTTGAACTCAGGAGAAATGTAGGGGTTAGCATAAAACTCCCATATAAAACCATGGGAAAGGAGTGAGGTTATGAGGACTGGGGGAGAATGGGAAGAGAGAGAAGAGGGTTTAGGATGAGCTTGGAAATTCATTCTAGAGGCGTGGCAGAGGATGCAAGGTCTGCAAAGGAGACTAAGAAAGAGCGGCCAGCATGAGAACAAACAAGGAGAGTGTTATATTCTGGGTGCCAAAGTGCATGAAGAGGGGCAGAGTGGTCAATTATGGCTTTTTTAAAAATAATAGCTTTTTTGAGATATAAGTCACATACCATAAACTTTGCCCTTTTAAAATAAACAGTTCAGAGACTTGAGCATCCATTACTACTATCTCATTCCAGAATATTTTTATCTTCCCAAAATAGAAACCCCATGTCCACTATCAGTCACTCTTTATTTTTCCTTCCCCCAGCCTCTGACAACCACTGATCTCATTTTATCTCTATGAATTTGTGTATTCTGGATATTTCACATAAATAGAATCCTATAATATGTGGTCCTTTGTGAATGACTTCTTTCATTTATGCTTTCAAAATTTATCATATTGTAGCATTATAATTACTTTATTCCTAAATAATAATCTATCACATAGATATACTACATTGTTTCTGTTACTCATCAGTTGATGAACACTTGGGCTGCTTTGCTTTTTGGATATTATGAATAATGCTGCTATGAACGTTGATATATAAGTTTCTGTGTGGATGTATGTTTTCAGTTCTCTTGGGTATATACCTGGGAGTAGAATTGTTGGGTCATCATGTAATTGTATTAACTGTTTGAGGAGCTATCAGACTATTTTCAAGGTGGTTTCACTATTTCACATTCCCACTAGCAGCAATGAGTGAGGGTTCCAGTTTCTCCACATCTTCACCAACATTTGATATTATCCATCTTTTTTGATTATGGTTATCCTAGGTGGTATCCAGTGGTATTCCATTGTGGTTTGATTTGCATTTCTCTGAAAACTAATGATATTGGGTATCTTTTCCTGTGCTTATTGGCCATTTTTAAATTTTCTTTGGAGAACTGTCTGTTGAAATCCTTTGCCAGTTCAACTGGATTATTTGTCTTTTATTATTGAGTTGTAGGAGTTCTTTATATGTTCTGGTTATAGGTCTCTTACCAGATGATTTGCAAATATTTTCTCTCATTCTGTGTCTTTCTGCTTTCTTAGTTGTGCCCTTGGAAGCACAAAAGTGTTAAATTTTAGTGAAGGCCATGTAACCTATGTTTAGTTTTGTTGCTTGTTCTTTTGTTATCACGGTCAACTGTGCTTTGAGTGCTGGGAGAGATGGGGTAAAGTGAAGACAGAGAAATACCCACAGGCTTGGCAACAAGGAAGTCATCTGTGACCTTGGAAGAAGGTTTATAAAACGTTGGGGTTGGACTCCTGCTGCTGGAGTAAATTGTGAGGGACTAAGAAGACCACCTAAGCCACTTCCTGGTCCTGAGGCACATGGGGTATATGAGAAAGAAAACATCCTCTAGTTGAGAGGGCAGCAACATGTAGGGGAGGGGTCCTCAGAGGTGTCAGATTTTAGTTAAGGGAGTCAAGGGGCTGTTCAGGAAAGAGGTTAAAGTCATAGAATTGTTGTTGATCAGTATTTGAAAGTTAGAGAACGCACAGAGGAGGGTTAGGAGGCTGACGTATGATTAGTATATTGGACCACTTTGGGGGGAATTCCGGAGTGAATTCTAATTGATCCTTTCTCTTCACACCACTAGAACAAGACTCAAAATCCTGAGGTGATGTATCCAGCTAGAGACCTCTGGCTGCCAGGCAGCAGAGAAAGATGCTAGTGCTCTTGGCCTCTACAGTGGGAGACGGAGTCCTGCCTCCCACCAAAACTACCCACAGTGGAGGCTTCCCCTAACTGAAAATGGGGATTAAATTCTTGGTTTTTATTCCTCTCAAAAGACAAAAGTCTGCTACATAGACTATTTGTTAAATTTTTGTGTCTTTTTAAAAGAATGTTTTAGATAAAATCCTCTGGGCTAGGTGACAGAGATTCAATATCAAGTCAAATTCACATATAAATATCTGATTTGCTGTCACTTTTAACTGTATGTTTGGTCTAGATGGTTTGAGGTATGAATTCTATCAGCCTAGATTTTTTTTTTTTAAAGTATAATCTTCAGAACTATTTTTAAGGCATCCTATATTCCTAGAGCTAAAGTATTCTCAACACATGCACATCCACACACACAAAGAAGACTCATTGAAAATAATCTTTCCGGTATATGTAAAAATATGCTAAGTGTCTGCTTTGATTTATCCTATTCACTTATGGCTGCTTAGTGCAGTACAAATATCCAACAAGGAGCCCCTGGCAAACATGGCTTAATTTTACTTGCATCAATCTCTAAATTCCACATGTGTTGGTTGGGGTTCAGTTTAAGTTGCTTAAGTACCATGGATGAAATTTAATAGAAGTTTTATTTATTCTCCCCACATAATAATCCACGTTCCAGGATGGGTCAATGGCTCGGATCCATAGTAATCTTTGCTCGGAATGTGTGGATTCCATTCCTAGACCCAAGGCCACTGCTATGGTGCTTCCCGTTTCCAACTGGCAGTGAAGGGAAAAGGCTGTGGTCCAGGGTAAGCAGCTCGTCTTTTTATTAGAGCTGCCTCAGATTTTGCATACGTCACTTAGGATCACATCCCATTGGCCTGACTATAGTCACATGGCCACTCTTAGCTACAAGGGGAGTCAAGGAAATGTCTTTGCTCTGAGCCCAGCTAAAATAAATGAGTTCTAGTACTAAAGGAAGGAAATAATGGATCCTAGGTGTGAAGCACTGTCCACCAAATCAGGGAACAGCTAATGTGTGAAAGTCTTAGAATTTTTCCATGATGACTTCTGTTCTTGTTGCAATGCAGTTTGAAGAGGGATGTCCTATTTAACAAGGACTCTCTTCCTGTTATGCAGCACATGGGAGGAAAGAGTGTGGGAACTATGTGAGCTGGTAACTCAAGCCTAGCCATGCCCCGGTCTGTGACTTTGAGTAAATGACTTGACTTTTCTGTGCTTTCATTTCTCCATAAAGATGAGAGGGATGAAAAGTGTCTGTGTTACAGCAAGCACTCACTTATGTTAGTTTGTATTCTAGCAGCCATGGAGGGTAATTAACAGCTTTTGGCCAGTATTTTTTTTTTAAGATTTTATTTATTCATCTTTCAGAGAGAGAGCACAAGCAGGGGGAGCGGCAGGCAGAGGGAGAAGCAGGCTCCCTGCTGAGCAGGGAGCCTGATGTGGGACTCGATCCCAGGACCCTGGGATCATGACCCAAGCTGAAGGCAGAAGCTTAATTGACTGAGCCACCCAGGTGTCCCTTGACCAATATTTTTAATAGTGAAAATATCCTGAAATTGTTTGTATTGTTCTAATATGGATTGTACTTTTTTTTTCAAAGAGCAACCATGACCCAGCTTGATTGGCTTCATCTTCTGTCATGTTTCCAACGTCATCCCTTACTCCTCCCCAAAGTTCCCTTCTGTTCCCAACTCTTTGCTGTTTCCTGTTTTGGCTCATTCTGCTTCTTCCTTCCAAAGCCCTAACACACAATTCATGTTCAGAATTTCCTTAAACATTTATCCCAAATCCTGCACCCCCCCCCCCGCCCCCAGGCAACTCTTGTCCACTCCTACTGCTCCCATGCTTTGAGCCTCCTGTATTTCTGGATGCTCGTTCTGTCAGCCAGTTGAGGGGACACTCTAGTCTCTCTGGCAGACACTTAATTGCCTCTTGACCAACCATTGCCCTTTTTGCTTGCTGTTAGAAATCCAGTTGTATTCAAGGCAGCAATATGCTTAGCCCCAGGTAAATATGTTTCCTTTTCCTGCCTACATTGCAGCTAGGAAGAGCTATGTGATATGGCTCTGGCTAGTAGAGATGTACTGGTGTCTCTGTAGGACTTCAGGAAAGCTTTTTCTTGTACTAATAAAAGAGGAAGAAATGTTCATGCCCCCCCTTTTTTTTTCTTCCTTTTTTACCATGTCTGTATGTGATGTTTGAAGCTATAGCAGTCATCTTGTGCCCATGAGGCAACACTCAGGAAAAAGAAACCAACTCTACTAAGGAGGATGGTATAATAGAAATATAGAAAGAGCCCAAGTCCCAATCAGTATCATCAGAAAGCTGAACCCTTATCCCCAATCACCTTACTCTACTTTTCTTATTTTTGCTTTCTCCCCCCTACATTTGATAAATCCACCAATGCTACATATATTTCCCATGCTCCCTTCCTATCTCGGGTAAAACTCTGTCCTCTTCAGTTCCACAGTTAATAATATTGGAAGCAGAAAATTATTATTATAATTTACATCTGCTCTACCTCTCCCCTCCAGACATCAGACTTTACCAATTAACCTGGCCTGGTCTGGGGCAGCCCAGAACTCTGCATGGGGCTCTGGAATTGTGTCCTCAATGTACCAGCTTCTTGCTCATCTGAGATGTGGTATCCCATAGATGACATGGGCTTCGGAATTGCTCTCCGACACAGATCACTTCACCTCTTACCTGTTCTAGTCTATTAAAGGGCTCCTGAGTCTTTGGTTAAGCCCAAGTCCTCCATGTAAATGTCAGTTGACAGAATTAAGCTTCTCTCTGCTCGCTACCTTAACTCAACGGTCGGATTCTGCTGGGCATTTGGTGCCCCGACCTTAGTCTAGAGGCTGGCATTCTGCTCTTCTTGAGAAGACTTCGGAGACACCAGCGGAACTGCCTGCTAGGCTCCTGGGCCTTCCTTACCCTCTGGTTGCCCCTTAGAGTTCCCTTGCCCTCCTGTGATGACCCTTTTCTGCTCACCCTGAGCTTGCTGCATGGATATATCATGCCTAAGCCATGACTGGAGATGCCTAGAAGATTTGGGCCTGGTGTTCTTCTTGGTCCAGATTATGCTCAGCTGTTAGTCCCTACTGGCAATCAGCAACTCCAGCTGCAGGTCTGACCTGGTAGGTGGGTCCAGCACCATGCCAGTCCTGCTTGCCTGGTCTCCTTACCAGAAAGCTGTCACATCTCAGCCATAAACCCTTCGGTAACTTGATAACAGTTCTAGTTACTTGGGGTTTGGGATTTGTCCTTTTCACAATACAATTGAAGCCCTGAGGGTTAGCGAGTTCTCCTTTTAAAATTAAAAAAAAAAAAAAAAAAACAACTCTGAAAGGGTATTTATGAACATATAATAGGTGCATAATAATGGTGAATGAATGGATAATGAGTCACTGAGGCCAGGGAAACCCATAGGTCAGAGTAACAATAGTGCTTTCTTTTCATAGTCTGTCTTCTGAGCAGCTTCAGGGAGTTTGGCCTGGTTGTAATTGATAAGGAAAATAGGAGTCTTTAATTCTTTCCAGTGCTGTCTTTTCTAATTAACACTACAATTTATAGCCAGTGGTTACATGAAAAAAAAAAAAAGTTATCTTGGCATTTATGCTAGTAATTCCAAATGTGACACAAATGACCCAGACACTGCTCATGGTAGAAAGTACGAAAAAGGCTTAATGTAAAACCCAACCTTTCAGGCCTTTGGTGACTACCTCTGCCCCTCAGGATCCACTCACACCTGACCGGCACCACAACCTACTTTTAACCCATGGGTCTGGTTCACCAGCTGTTGCTTGGATCATTATATTTGATGGGGTTCCCAAGGCCATGGAACTAAGCTTCTCTGGACTTTTTTTTTTTTTAAACTAGGGAGAGGCAACATTTCCATCTTCTCATTGATGTTTTTAATGGGATGCCAACATTTTGGGGGGTCATATTTGAAGTGATGACTAGTCAATGAAAAAATGCTATAGCATGAAGAAAAGCATTAGAAAAGGTACAAAAAAATGACAAACGGCCATGTTTATAGTGTGGGTCAGTGAGTGAGGCATAGTAATTACATATATGTTAGTCTACAAATAATGTAACAGCTTAAATAATAAAATGTATGTGTGTGTGTGTGTGTATACGTACATGTGCATTTCTCTCTCTCTCCCTCTCTCTCACACACACACACACACACACACATTCCAGGGAAGACTGCGTCGAGGGTCAGTACAACTATCTACCTGACAATGAACATATGATTATATACAGCCCTCTGTTTTGATTTCTGACTTTCACTTCCCCTCGACACAAACCACCCACTTCCACTGCAGCCTCTAAACTGCTTATCCCTTAAAACTCCTCAGAAATGATAATCACTAATACCCAACTCTTGGCCCACCATCCTCTCTTTCCAGTTCTCATGCTTCCCACATCCCCTTTGGCTTTGTCCAAACCTCCAGTCACCTTCTAAGTCTATCAGAAACCCACAAGTTTTGACTTGCCTTCCTGCCTGACCTAGCCCAGTGGCCTGTCACTTTCCATGTGTCTTTGGGCCCTGGTCCTTCATGCCCTGCTAGTCCTCAACTCGAATGAACCAGGATGAAGGCAACTTTCCCCTGCCTTCCTGGGAGCTCACGCTTGGCCCCTGAATGCTCTTGGAGAAAGTCATAAAGCTGCACCAATTGATGTCATCACAAATTTGTGATCTCCACACTGCCCACTAATACTTAAATGTGTTGAGACATCACCAGCTCCAACAAATTTGGCCAAAACTTGAGAACTATCCTCAGGCCTACTTTACCAGCTCACTGTTCTTACTCTCAGAAAATAATTCTTCCATTACATGAGTAAAACGGCACTGGGAGTGAACTCCTTAAAATCCCACTACATCCCTAAAAATGCTGGTTTATATTCAACCCCAGGAGCCCTGGAGGCATAGGCATCCTTCTTCCTGTTCAAGGAAAAATCCCTTTTCTGTCCACTGGATCCTGTTCCCATGCTCAGGAACATCTTCCTCTACCCCATAGACCAACTCTTTTTCTCACAGATGCATTCTATTATTTCTAGTGCAGATAGATCTCTTATATTTGTCCTTCCTCTTTCTCTGTATCTCTGCCTTTCTTCAGGTTGCCTTTAGTGCAAACCCATAGGAACGCCTGGCTGATTCCTCTAGTCCATCCTCCTCACCACTGTCAGTAATCTTATAGCAATCTTTCTAAAATGTAAGTCTTGAACATGCCTTCCTTCCACTTTAAATCTTTTAGAGGCTTCTTACCACGACTAGGAAAAAAGTTCCAACTCCCTGGCATGGTAAATTGTGCACTTCATAACCTGCCTGCCTCCTCAGCAACGTGTCTCTACTCTCTGCCATCTAATGCTCCTGCAGTCAGAACCCTCTTACCACCCCCTAAACATCCCTGGCTCCTGGGTCCTGCCTGTGCAGGTCTCTCTGCCTGGAATGTCTTGTCCCTGTCATTCTTGGTTCTTCCTCAAGTCTTTGATCAAGGGCTACCACTTCTGTGGACCTTCTCTACCCACTTCACCCCATTACCCCTCATCCGAGGTTAAATGCCTTAGTACCACCATAGTATGCTCCTCATGATTCTTTTATACTCCTTATCATGCCTTATTATTTATTTGGCTATTTATCTCTTTATTTACAGAAATAAATTAATCATAAGAAAAATTGAAAATAACACATAAGCAACCCCCCCCAAACCAAACCTATAATCCCCCAGATTCAATCAATACTAACCTTCTGGCATATATTCTAGAATATCTTTC
Organism: Mirounga leonina; assembly: GCF_011800145.1. NCBI lineage: Eukaryota > Metazoa > Chordata > Mammalia > Carnivora > Phocidae > Mirounga > Mirounga leonina. The sequence goes on from NW_023270451.1 coordinate 53,726,158, forward strand.
TAAGTATATATATATATGAGTATACAATTATTTGATAATGAGTTTATACTATACATGCTATTTTATATCATAAAATGTTTTAGCACTGTTGTAAATATCTTTCCATGTCAATAAATAGGCACATACATCAAACCTTTTAAAAGCCATTGAGGGTTACAATGTATGGATATTTTATTCCATTCCCTGCTCGTGGCCATTCAGAATATTTTAAACTTTGCATTATTAGAAACAATGTTAAAATGATTATGCATAAATGTACATATTTCTATTAGGGATAGTTTTTGGAATACGTTTTTATTTTTCTTAAGATTTTATTATTTGAGAGTGGATGAGTTGGGGAAGGGGCAGAGGGAGAAGCAGACTCCCTGCTGAGCAGGGAGCCCAACAAAGGGCTTGATCCCTGGACCCTGAGATCTTGACCTGAGCCAAAGATAGACACTTAACCAACTGAGCCACCCACGTGCCCCTTTATTTTTATTTTTTAAAGATTTATTTATTTGAGAGAGAGAGAGCTGGGGAAGTGGCAGAGGGAGAGAACCTTTCAAGCAGACTCCCCACTGAGCAAGGAGCCCAACACAGGGCTTGATCCCACAACCCATGAGATGATGACCTGAGAAGAAACCAAGTCAGACGCTTAACTGACTAAGCCACCCAGGTACCCCTGGAATAAGTTTTTAGAAGTACAACTTCTAGGTCAAGAGGATTGTTGACACATACTTTGCCCAATAGCAGAATCACCTGTTTAAATGCTTGTCTATTTCTCTTCCTTCCCATATTAGTCTGGAGCCTCTTTCAAGGTAGAAACATTGTCCTGTTAGTTTCTATGTCCCCAGGACCACATTTGGAGTATTATCCCCTCATATCATAGTCAAGCATGTCATAGATTTCATGCCATTTACCTGATTGCTATTTTCCAAAAATAAGGAAACCCAAAACAGGGCTCCAGGATCATCAGTCCCAGACAAACTTAGTTCCAGTGTTTTCAGGAAAATCAACCTAACAGCATGATAAGCACAGTGTTTGAACCTATGTGTTGAATGGGATATATACCATAGGAAGTCAGCATTTATGGGCTATGCCACTAATTTCGTGATGAATCACTTATTCATAATGATTTGGCATTTCTTGTGATGTTATTCACCAGCTAATATACATATCTTCATTTTTTCTCAATTAAGAACAAATTCCTGGAACATAGAGACAATTATGTTTCTTTACCTATAAATTTGTGTTCTAAGTAGGCCCTAAATAAATGTTTTTTAATGACCCAAATAAATCTAGTCTTGATAAACTACGAAAGGGAGGGACAGGGATTTGTTCTGCTAATGTTATCAGCCCCTGATAAAGGGCCAGATAAGAGAATTAGCCACCTCCGCACACTGCTTACAGACAGTTGAAGGTGATGGCTCCATGTCCTGTGTCACTCACGGGTGACGGACAGGGGATAGTCTTGGCTGAGGCAGCCAGTGGGCGTAGCTAACCGGTAAGAGGCCAACTAGTCAGCACCTCAACTAAATGCACTTTTGCTGTTGCCACCCAGCCCCCACCCTTCACCCGCACGTTCCTTTCCTCACTGTGTTTCTAATATTTTATGTATCTAACTTGAACAAAATGTCTGAATAACATGCAGCCTTCTACCTGGTTAAAGAATGTAGGAATATTCTTTAAAAGCCAGTAACAGGAATATGGAAGAAAAGAAAATGAGTCTCTGGGAGCCATTACCCACTCCTCAGCTTGTTCAGGTTCTGTCGACTTGAATTCTACAGCAATCAAACACTCAAGGCTCAAGGTTCAAAATGAACTCCAGGGCTTTAGCCTTAAAAAGTTTGTGAAATCACAGCTAAGCATGGTGGAGGTAGAGAAGGAGGAGTAAAACAGGTTGAAATGTACTAAATTACAAAAAATGATTAAGTAATTGCATCCTACTAAATACTGGAGGCCAAGGTGGTAACTGCTCCACTCATTCCTCTAAAATGGTTTGACTCTTGCATCGAAGAGTATCATTCTAGTTTCTGTAATTGTCCCATCTCATTTCCTCAAGTACTGGACGGCCCTGGGCCCCAGTCCCCCACCCACACCATGCACCAGCCAGAGGTGGGTCTGCTGCCTCTACTTCTTTTCTTCTGCTTCTCAGACTTGGGGGTTTCATGAAACAGGACAAGGGTGGGGGGGGGGAAGGGGAGGCGGGAGAGAGGTGTAAGGTTGTTTTACTTGTGCAAGTAAAGATCCTAGAGATGGGGATGCTTGGGTGGCTCAGCTGTTAAACGTCTGCCTTTAGCTCAGGTCATGATCCCAGGTTCCTGGGATCGAGTCCCGCTTCAGGCTCCCTACTCTGTGGGGAGTCTGCTTCTCTTTCTCCCTGCTCATGTTCTCTCTCTCTCTAATAAATAAATAAAATATTTTTAAAAAATTTTAAAAAAAAGATACTTGGGATGACTTTGGCATTCACTATCCCTAACTGTACAAAAACACAGAACATGGCAACACTCTCAAAGAGAGTAAATTTCTCCCCAAGTTCGGACAGTGGGAAATCTAAGCCAACGTAGATAACTATATCTTCTTGTTCTTGTTTCTCTTTTCGCAAAAAATGTGCAAGAAAACTTTCTAACAGAGCAATGTTGGCATTCAGGAAAAGCCCTCCGTCTATGCCTGCACATTTTCCACTTTTCCCAAGCACACACCTCGAAGCATTGTCCTTCTGTTTCTAGTCTGTTTTTCTGGGTCTCCGGCTCCTCTCCCCAAGCATTTGGCCTCCTCTGCTTACACTCATCCTTCTCTTTCTCTGATTCTTCCTCCTGTTATCCTTTTTCTTTGACCTCATGGAGCTGTGTCATTCCATTGTGAACCAACCCCCTTTTCTTACCTCTTAGCTCTATTTCTCCCCACTCCATCATATCCCATCCGCACCAGTCCTAGTTATAGTCCATTCCCAGGGACCCCAGAGCTACTAAGGGGAGGAAGCCTCTACTCCTTGGGGTGGGAGGATCAGTCCACCCCATTCAGTTCTGAGAAGATTAGCAAAGTTTACCAGGTCCATGCCTTCTTGCCCAGGATTTTCCCACTTTTAGAAAATACTCTGAGTTGGCTGTTCCTTGGCTTTCTTATCTCTCTCTCTTTTTTTAAAATTATGAATAATAATGTTATAAATTGAAAAACTAAAAATAAAGACAAATTGTCATCCATAACTTCACTACTTAAAACAACTTTTATCAGTTTGATATATTGCTAAAAAGTATGCACTTAAAAAAATGTTCCGTTGGTGGGAATGTGAATTGGTGCAGCCACTGTGGAAAACAGTACAGAGGTTCCTCAAAAAACTTAAAAATAGGAATGCCGTACAATCTGGTAACTCCGTTACTGGGTATTTACCCAAAGAAAGCAAAAACAATAATTTGAAAAGATACATGCACCCCTATGTTCATTGCAGCATTATTTATAATAGCCAAGACATGGAAGCAGCCTAGGTGTCAATCCAAAGATGAATGGTTAAAGCTGATGTGTTATCTATACACAATGTAGTATTATTCAGCCATAAAAAAAAGAGAGATCTTACCATTTACGACAATATGGATGGACCCAGAGGGTGTATTGCTAAGTGAAATAAGTCAGACAGAGATAAATACCATCTGATTTCACTTATATGTGGAAACTAAAAAACAAAGCAAAAAAAGAAACAGACCCTTAAATACATAGAACAAACTAATGGTTGCCAGAGGGGAGGGGCATGGGGCAGATGGGCACAAAGGAGTGAAGAGAAGAGGGAGACATAGGCATCCAGTTATGGAATGAATAAGTTATGGGAATAAAAGGTACAGCATAGGAGATACAGTCCGCCGTATTGCAATAGGTTATATTGTACCAGATGGTGGCTATTCTTCTGAACACAGCATAACAGAGAGAGAGAGTGAATCACTGGGTTGCATACCTGAAACTAATGTAACATTGTCAACTATATTCCAATTTATTTGTAACTATATTTCAATTTTAAAAAATTAAAAAAGTGAGCTCCTGTAATCAGAGTGTGCCTATATTTTAAATTTTTTTTTTCCCATTTCGTGCACTCTTAGGGTTTTTTCTTTGTCACCAGTCTTCAAAAATATTTTAAAAAGTAGTGCGTACCGGGGGCGGAGCAAGATGGCGGAGGAGTAGGAGACCTGGATTTCGTCTCCTCTCAGGAATTCAGCTGGATAGGGATCAAACCATTCTGAACACCTACAAACCCAACAGGAGATCGAAGAAAAGAAGAGCAACAACTCTCTCATCAGAAAAGCGACCACTTTCTGGAAGGTAGGACGTGCGGAGAAGGGAATCCGAGGCGATATTCGGGAGGATAGACGGCGGGGGAGGGGCCTCCATCGGCGCTTCTGGCAAGTGATAGAGCCGCGGAGCACAAAATCGGAACTTTTAAAAGTCTGCTCCGCCGAGGGACGTCACTCTGGTGGCTGAGCGGGGGGTGGAACCCTCCGGGACAGTGTGGTCTCAGGACCCTCGGGGTCACAGAAAGACCGGGGCTGCCTGAGTGCAGCAGAGCTCCCAGGTAATGGAGCAGGGAAGCCGGCTGCAGAGGCAGAGCCCAGGCGCAGGCTCTCAGCTCGGGGTGGCCATAAACCGTGATCCGCGGCACAGTCAGGCCCCTGCTCCTCCAGCAGGGACCCAACAAGCGGCAGATCCGGGGAGACTCACCTTCCTTCCCCGGAGGAGCCGCGTGGGAGCGCACCGCAGGGATCTGCTGGGTTTGGAGACTCCACCCGGGGTCGGGTGCCAGAGATAGAAACGCGCGGTCACAGGCTGGGTGAGCACGGAGTGCGGCCGGAGACCAGGGAGACGGGAGTGACTGACGGCTTTTCTCTGGGGGCTCACTGAGAAGCGGGGCCCGAGTTCTCGGATCCTCCGGGGCGGAGATTGGGAGGCCGCCATTTTCACTCTCTGCCTCCAAAGTTGTACGGAAAGCTCGCAGGGAACAAAAGCCCCGGAGAGCAAACCCAGCAGATTACTTAGCTGGGAGGGGGCAAGGGCGGGGCAATTCCGCCTCCAGCAGAGGCATTTGGAAACCACGGCAACAGGCCCCTCCCCAGAAGATCAGCCAAGACCAAGTTCACCAATCAATGAGAACGGCAGAACTCCAGCACTAGGGGACTACTGCACATAGAATTCACGGCTTTTTTACCATGATTCTTTAGTCTTTTAAAGTTAATTTTTTTTTAACTGTCTTTTTGTCTTTTTATTTCTTTTTGAATTTTTCTTTTTCCCTTTTTCAACCAACATCTTATCAATCCCTTTTTTAAAAAAAAACATTTTTATTTTTCATTTTTAGAGTCATATTCTATCCCTTCATAGTAGTTACCCGTATTTTTGGCTTATATATATAAGTTGTTCTCTCTTTAAAATTTTGAGATAGTTTCTTCTAACAGATTAAAATATGCCCTAAATCTCTAGTATATGGTGTTTTCTATTCCCCTGCCTGATCACATCCTCTCCCTTTTTTTTCTTTTTCTTTTTTCTTTTTTTAAATCCTCTTCTTTCTTTTTTCAAACAACTTCTTATCAATTCCTTTCATAAAATTTTTTATAATTTCCATTTTTACAGTCATATTCCATCCCTTCATCATATCAACCCTTATTTTTGCATATATAAGTTTTTCTTTCTTTAAAATTTTGGGAGGCACTTTCTTCTAAAAGACCAAAATACACCCCAAATCTAGTGTGTGGCACTGATCTATATACCAGCCTGATCATATTTGATCACATTCTGTTTTTTTTGTTGTTGTTGTTGTTTTGTTTTGTTTGTTTTTGTTTTTGTTTTTATCTTTATCTTTTTCTTTTTCTTTTTTTTCTTTTTCTTTTTTCTCTCTTTCCCTTTCTTATCCCACTGCTTCAGGTCTTTTCTGATTTGTTTAGAGTATATTTTCTGGGGACGTAGTTACTCTGCTAGCATTTTGTTCTCTCATTAATCTATTCTCCTCTGGGCAAAATGACAAGACGGAAAAAATCACCTCAACAAAAAGAACAAGAGGTAGTACCGACTGCCAGGGACCTACTCAATACGGACATTAGTACGATGTCAGATCTAGAGTTCAGAATCATCACTTTAAAGATACTAGCTGGGCTTGAAAAAAATATGGAAGTTATTAGAGAAACCCTTTCTGGAGAAGTAAAAGAGCTAAAATCCAACCAAGTAGAAATCAAAAAGGCTATTAATAAGGTGCAATCAAAAATGGGGGCGCTAAGTGCTAGAATGAGGCAGAAGAGAGAATCAGTAATATAGAAGATGAAATGATGGAAAATAAAGAAGCTGAGAAAAAGAGAGATAAACAACTACTGGATCACGAGGGCAGAATTCGAGAGATAAGCGATACCATAAGACGAAACAACATTAGAATAATTGGGATCCCAGAAGAAGAAGAAAGAGAGAGAGGGGCAGAAGGTATAATGGAGCAAATTATAGCAGAGAACTTCCCTAATTTGGGGAAAGAAACAGGCATGAAAATCCAGGAAGCACAGAGAACCCCTCTCAAAATCAATAAAAATAGGTCAACACCCCGACATCTAATAGTAAAACTTACGAGTCTCAGAGACAAAGAGAAAATCCTGAAAGCAGCTCAGGAGAAGAGATCTGTAACCTACAAGGGTAGAAACATTAGATTGGCAACAGACCTATCCACAGAGACCTGGCAGGCCAGAAAGGACTGGCATGATATATTCAGAGCACTAAATGAGAAAAATATGCAGCCAAGAATACTCTATCCAGCTAGGCTGTCATTGAAAGTTGAAGGAGAGATAAAAAGTCCAGGACAAACAAAAACTAAAGGAATTTGCAAACACAAAACCAGCCCTACAGGAAATCTTGAAAGGGGTCCTCTAAGCAAAGAGACAGCCTAAAAGCAACATAGACCAGAAAGGAACACAGACAATATACGGTAACAGTCACCTTACAGGCAATACAATGGCACTAAATTCCTATCTTTCAATAGTTACCCTGAATGTAAATGGGCTAAATGCCCCAATCAAAAGACACAGGCTAACAGACTGGATTAAAAAACAAGACCCATCGATATGCTGTCTGCAAGAGACTCATTTTAGAACCAAAGACACCCCCAGATTGAAAGTGAGGGGGTGGAAAACCATTTACCATGCTAATGGACACCAAAAGAAAGCTGGGGTGGCAATCCTTATATCAGACAAATTAGATTTTAAACCAAAGACTGTAATAAGAGATGAGGAAGGACAATATATCATACTTAAAGGATCTATCCAACAAGAAGATCTAACAATTGTAAATATCTACGCCCCTAACATGGGAGCAGCCAATTATATAAGGCAATTAATAACAAAAGCAAAGAAACACATCGACAACAATACAATAATAGCGGGGGACTTTAACATCCCCCTCACTGAAATGGACAGATCGTCTAAGCAAAAGATCAACAAGGAAATAAAGACTTTAAATGACACACTGGACCAAATGGACTTCACAGACATATTCAGAACATTCCACCCCAAAGCAACAGAATACACATTCTTCTCTAGTGCCCATGGAACATTCTCCAGAATAGATCACATCCTAGGTCATAAATCAGGTCTCAACCGGTACCAAAGGACTGGGATCATTCCCTGCCTATTTTCAGACCACAATGCTTTGAAACTAGAACTCAATCACAAGAGGAAAGTCGGAAAGAACTCAAACACATGGAGGCTAAAGAGCATCCTACTGAAGAATGAATGGGTCAACCAGGAAATTAAAGAAGAATTAAAAAAAATACATGGAAACCAATGAAAATGAAAACACAACTGTTCAAAATCTTTGGGATGCAGCAAAGGCAGTCCTAAGAGGAAAGTATATAGCAATACAAGCCTTTCTGAAGAAACAAGAAAGGTCTCAAGTACACAACCTAACCCTACACCTAAAGGAGCTGGAGAAAGAACAGCAAATAAAGCCTAAACCCAGCAGGAGAAGAGAAATCATAAAGATCAGAGCAGAAATCAATGAAATAGAAACTAAAAGAACAGTAGAACAGATCAACGAAACTAGGAGCTGGTTCTTTGAAAGAATTAACAAGATTGATAAACCCCTGGCCAGACTTATCAAAAAGAAAAGAGAAATGACCCAAATCAACAAAATCATGAATGAAAGAGGAGAGATCACAACCAACACCAAAGAAATATAAACAATTATAAGAACATATTATGAGCAACTCTATGCCAGCAAATTAGATAACCTGGAAGAGATGGATGCATTCCTAGAGATGTATCAACTACCAAAACTGAACCAGGATGAAATAGAAAACCTGAACAGACCTATAACCACTAAGGAAATTGAAGCAGTCATCAAAAATCTCCCAAAAAACAAAAGCCCAGGGCCAGATGGCTTCCCAGGGGAATTCTATCAAACATTTCAAGAAGAATTAATACCTATTCTTCTGAAACTGTTCCAAAGAATAGAAATGGAAGGAAAACTTTCAAACTCATTTTATGAGGCCAGCATTACCTTGATCCCAAAACCAGACAAAGACCCCATCAAAAAGGAGAATTACAGACCAATATCCCTGATGAACATGGATGCAAAAATTCTCACCAAAATACTAGCCAATAGGATCCAACAGTACATTAAAAGGATTATTCACCATGACCAAGTGGGATTTATCCCTGGGCTGCAAGTTTGGTTCAACATCCGCAAATCAATCAATGTGATACAATACATTAACAAAAGAAAGAACAAGAATCATATGATCCTCAATAGATGCAGAAAAAGCTTTTGACAAAGTACAGCATCCTTTCTTGATCAAAACTCTTCAGAGTATAGGCATAGAGGGTACATACCTCAATATCATAAAAGCCATCTATGAAAAACCTACAGCGAATATCATTCTCAATGGGGAAAAACTGAGAGCTTTCCCCCTAAGGTCAGGAACGCGGCAGGGATGTCCACTATCACCACTGCTATTCAACATAGTATTGGAAGTCCTAGCCACAGCAGTCAGACAACAAAAAGAAATCAAAGGCATCCAAATTGGCAAAGAAGAAGTCAAACTCTCACTCTTTGCAGATGATATGATACGTTATGTGGAAAACCCAAAAGACTCCACCCCAAAACTGCTAGAACTCATACAGGAATTCAGTAAAGTGGCAGGATATAAAATCAATGCACAGAAGTCAGTGGCATTCCTATACACCAACAACAAGACAGAAGAAAGAGAAATTAAGGACTTGATCCCATTTACAATTGCACCCAAAACCATAAGATGCCTAGGAATAAATCTAACCAAAGAGACAAAAGATCTGTACTCAGAAAACTATAAAATACTCATGAAAGAAATTGAGGAAGACACAAAGAAATGGAAAAACGTTCCATGCTCATGGATTGGAAGAACAAATATTGTGAAGATGTCAATGCTACCTAGAGCAATCTACACATTCAATGCAATCCCCATCAAAATACCATCCACTTTTTTCAAAGAAATGGAACAAATAATCCTAAAATTTGTATGGAACCAGAAAAGACCCCGCATAGCCAGAGGAATGTTGAAAAAGAAAAGCAAAGCCGGCGGCATCACAATTCCGGATTTCAAGCTCTATTACAAAGCTGTCATCATCAAGACAGCATGGTACTGGCACAAAAACAGACACATAGATCAATGGAACAGAATAGAGAGCCCAGAAATGGACCCTCAACTCTATGGTCAACTCATCTTTGACAAAGCAGGAAAGAATGTCCAATGGAACAAAGACAGTCTCTTCAACAAATGGTGTTGGGAAAATTGGATAGCCACATGCAGAAGAATGAAACTGGACCATTTCCTTACACCACACACAAAAATAGACTCCAAATGGTTGAAAGACCTCAATGTGAGACAGGAGTCCATCAACATCCTAAAGGAGAACACAGGCAGCAACCTCTTTGACCTCAGCCGAAGCAACTTCTTCCTAGAAACATCGCCAAAGGCAAGGGAAGCAAGGGCAAAAATGAACTATTGGGACTTCATCAAGATAAAAAGCTTTTGCAAAGCAAAGGAAACAGTCAACAAAACCAAAAGACAACCAACAGAATGGGAGAAGATATTTGCAAATGGCATATCAGATAAAGGGCTAGTATCCAAAATCTATAAAGAACTCATCAAACTCAACACCAAAGAACAAAGAATCCAATCAAGAAATGGGCAGAAGACATGAACAGACATTTTTCCAAAGAAGACATCCAAATGGCCAACAGACTCATGAAAAACTGCTCAACATCGCTCGGCATCAGGGAAATCCAAATCAAAACCTCAATGAGATACCACCTCACACCAGTCAGAATGGCTAAAATTAACAAGTCAGGAAACGACAGATGTTGGCGGGGATGCGGAGAAAGGGGAACCCTCCTACACTGTTGGTGGGAATGCAAGCTGGTGCAGCCACTCTGGAAAACTGTATGGAGGTTCCTCAAAAAGTTGAAAATAGAGCTACCATATGATCCAGCAATTGCACTACTGGGTATTTACCCCAAAGATAGAAAAGTAGGGATCCGAAGGGGTACGTGCACCCCGATGTTTATAGCAGCAATGTCCACAATAGCCAAACTGTGGAAAGAGCCAAGATGTCCATCGACAGATGAATGGATAAAGAAGAGGTGGTATATATATACAATGGAATATTATGCAGCCATCAAAAGGAATGAGATCTTGCCATTTGCAATGACATGGATGGAACTGGAGGGTATTATGTTGAGTGAAATAAGTCAAACAGAGAAAGACATGTATCATATGATCTCACTGATATGAGGAAGTCTTAATCGCAGGAAACAAACTGAGTGTTGTTGGAGTGGGGGGTGGGGTGGGAGGGATGGGGTGACTGGGTGATAGACACTGGGGAGGGTATGTGCTCTGGTAAGCGCTGTGAATTGTGCAAGACTGTTGAATCTCAGATCTGTACCTCTGAAACAAATAATGCAATATATGTTAAGAAAAAAAAAAAAGAAGAAGAAGAAGGTAGCGGGAGGGGAAGAATGAAGCAGGGGAAATCGGAGGGGTGGACGAACCATGAGAGATGATGGACTCTGAAAAACAAACTGAGGGTTCTAGAGGGGAGGGGGGTGGGAGGATGGGTTAGCCTGGTGGGTGGGTATTGAGGAGGGCACATTCTGCATGGAGCACTGGGTGTTATGCACAAACAATGAATCATGGAACACTTCATCTAAAACTCATGATGTAATGTATGGGGATTAACATAAGAATAAAAAAAAACTTAAAAAAAAAACTTAAAAAAAAAAAAAAGTAGTGTGTACCATTGCATTGATTGGATGTGTTCTATTTTATGTAACCGTCTCTGTACTAGTATTTCTATGACTTGATATTTTTGCCTGCTGTTTCTCCATATTTGCATGTCCCATTTTGAAATATTTTTTTAGCATAGATTTCCAGTAATGAAGTTATGGCTCAAAGGACATGACCATTTTTTAGACTCTGGATCCATATTAACAAATTGTATTTGAAAAGTTTATCCTAATTTAGTGCCCCCAGCTGTATCAATGGACACAACTTTGACCATATCCTTCCCAGAATTGAGTGCTATCATTTTATACACGTAGCTAATTCCATAAGGAGCAAATGTTACTTTATTGTTTTATTTTTCTTCGATTAGTTGTTTTGATAATTTCCCATGCTCGTTTACCCCTCAACTTTTATAAATTACCTATTTATTTGCCTGTTAATATATTTTCTCCTTTCCTTTCCGATACTTGTGCTTCTTAACAGTGTGTTTATTATTTTTTTTAAAATCAGTATGTATGAATTCTTTATCACAACATTGTCAGACTTAGTGCAGATTTTTTTTTTAAGATTTTATCTTTTTTTATTTGACAGAGAGAGAGACACAGCGAGAGAGGGAACACAAGCAGGGGAAGTGGGAGAGGGAGAAGCAGGCTTCATGCTGAGCAGGGAGCCCGATGCGAGGCTCGATCCCAGGACCCTGGGATCATGACCTGAGCCGAAGGCAGACGTTTAATGACTGAGCCACCCAGGCGCCCCTTTTAAAAAGATTTTATTTATTTATTTGACAGAGAGAGAGCACAAGCAGGCAGAAAGGCAGGCAGAGGGAGAGGGAGAAGCAGGCTCCCTGCTGAGCAGGGAGCCCAATGCGGGGCTCGATCCCAAGACCCTGGGATCATGTCCTGAGCCGAAGGCAGACGCTTAACAACTGAGCCACCCAGGTGCCCCCGCAAATGTTTTTTCGTCTGTTCTTCTGTCTTGACTATATTTTTCTTTGACTTACTTACCTAAGTTTTGAAATTTACTACTGTGAAGTCAGTCAACTTTTTGTATATTCTTGGGCTTAGAAAGTTGCCTTACCAAAAGGAATAAAAAGGTGAGAAAGACAGAAAAGGAAAGTTCTCCAGCTGTCTGGGGTTAGTGTTTAGTTCTATTTGTTTTTGCTTTCAGGCCCAGGCATCAGATCACTGTGATAAATGGGGTCAAAGGTCACCACCAGATTCCCTCTCACTTCCTCATGGGTAAGGAAGGGTTTGGAGGAGGAGGATAAGTCGGGATCAGCTCTTGGGTGGGGAGCTTGATCCTGATGAGAACTTCTCTTCCCCTGGGCTGGGAATAAGGATTCAGGTAGGTTGTGGGTGGTCAGGCAAGACTTTGAACTACCATGAGGGTAAGGACAAAGGGTGTAACAGGAGATCCCCCCACCCAAACTTCTTCGCTATCCACCTGAAGCCCACTTAACACTGTGTATTTACTGGTTTCTTTCCCCTCTTGGAGGGAAATAACCTGGGACTGTTGACTGTTGTTCTCAAGTAAGTTACACCCAGACCTATGTGTGCTTTTAACAGAATGAACAAACCCACATAACAGACACAACAGGAACCTGTAAAGTGGTAAGAGTTGCAGAGACTTTTCAGGATCCTGTCTAAAAATTGTTGCCGTTGGCTGCTTGGTGTTGCCCCGGAAGAACAAAGAGGAGCTGGGGCTCGAAACCTATTGCAAATGACTTAATGAACGTGCTTAAAATGCATTTGTGTTCCTGCCAATCACTTCTGCTCCAGGAAGAGTTTCAGATGGGTCCAGAAACTCTTCCCCTTCACTTCCTGCTACCTGCCGCCGTATCCCTTTAAGTAAACGTCTACCTGGTTGCAAACTCCATATGGGCTTCTCAAAGAGTTCTAGATCCTCATCAGCAATGTCCTAGAAAGGAGAGGAAAAAATCAGCCAGGGAACATGAAACCAGTGTGGTGATATCTGAATGTTTTAGATTACATTTTTTTCAGTCTCTTAAAAATGTATCACAGTCATATATGTATATAATTCTACAAAGCCACTGTGAAAGGAGATGGTATTTCTGTTTCCAGCCATAGTCACTCCCCAGAGACAATTGTTTCAATTTTAAAAGTTATTTCTTAATGTTTGCCCTGACACCTCTAAATAAGAAAGTATCTTAAATTGCTATCTTTTGACTGTCTTTTTTTTTTTGCCTTTCTTCAAAATTTTTTTTATATATATATAATTTTTTAAATTATGTTATGTTAATCACCATACATTACATCATTAGTTTTTGATGTAGTGTTCCATGATTCATTGTTTGTGCATAACACCCAGTGCTCCATGCAGAACATGCCCTCTTTAATACCCATCACCAGGCTAACCCATCCCCCCACCCCCCTCCCCTCTAGAACCCTCAGTTTGTTTCTCAGAGTCCATAGTCTCTCATGGTTCGTCTCCCCCTCCAATTTCCCCCCCTTCATTTTTCCCTTCCTGCTATCTTCTTTTTTTTTTTTTTTTTTTAACATATAATGTATTCTTTGTTTCAGGGGTACAGGTCTGTGATTCAACAGTCTTGCACAATTCACAGCACTCACCATAGCACACACCCTCCCCAACGTCTACCACCCAGCCAACCCATCCCTCCTATTTTTTTGACTGTCTTTAAAATTTAAGCATATTCTATTACAGGGATCAAGGGCAGGCTGCCCAAAATGTGCTACTTTGGCATATTGAGTTCCTTAAATAAAATTTATTTAAGAGACAGTGAGAAGGACATTCAGACCCTCCTCTGTTCCCCTGAAAGCCGCAAATAAATCTCCCATGTGAAAGGTACCCTTCCTGTACCAGGAGTTAAAGAGACATCCTTATCACCAAAGATAGGAAATTTAGAGCCAAGAAGGCTGTATAAACCACCCTTGTTCCTTTTTACTAATTTACTACCGCAGCCCAAATTCCATTTAGAATTCCTTACTAATTGAAGGTTCCAAATTTAAGTTTTCTTTGTCCTGTCAATTCCTTATGGATTTATGGTCTCTGTCTAAAACGTATAAAGGCTGCCTGCATTGGACATTCTTTAGGTCTCAATTGCATAATTGGGCTTCCATGCTCATGTAATAAAACTGGTTTATTTTCTCCTGTTAATCTATCTCATGTAAATTTAATTCTTAGCCCAGCTAGAAGAACTCTGGAGCAGGAAAAATTTCTTCCTCCCCTTCACCTGACACAGCAGAATAAACTTCTACTGGACATTGGCTCTGAAGATTCAGCAGCTTTGAGATCTTGGGACCTATGATATAAAACCAGAAGGTAAGACTTCTGATGTCAGCCTCCTGAAATCTCTGTCTGTGGGGTCAGATGGAGTGAGAAGGGTGAGATTTTTATTCTCTCTAAACTTATCAGATAAAGTATTGGAACTAGTTCCTAGGGCTTAGGGACTCTTGGTAAAAATTTGGTAGAGTACCCTTGGGTTACTGATCCATTTCCTCCCAGAGATGGTCTTTGTTTTTCTTTGCTTATCTTTTATGCCATTTGTCATTAAAACAAAAACAAAACCAAACCCACCATAGGGCAGAATGCAGGCATGGACCCTATAAGCCAACTGTTGAGACTGGCTTCACAGACAAGTGGATTCAATGATTCTCATCAGACCAGTGTCTATTTAGACAAACTTTGTTGTGGGCTAATGTGCATATGAGGTAAAGGCTATTGCTATGGAATGTGTTGGAAGCTAAAGCTACAGAGTTGGTGGGCATGAGTGGAGCACTTAAAAGCTGTTAGAGCATTCACCACCTGACCCAAAGGCTCCCGTGTTAGGATAAGTTGGTCACGGAATGGATTAGATTGACACTAGGTCACCCGGAAACCTCAAAAAAAAAGTCCTGTGCGATGAAATACACTATAAAACACACAATCTCTAACCCTGTGGCACATCCCTCCTAGGTATTAGCATGGCTCCAGAAGATCCAAGGCTGAGCTAAAGTTGTTAATGTGTACATAAGAGAAATAGGATGAGGTTTTTCCTTTTTGTCTTGTTCTGTGTCAAAGAGCTTGACTTTGTGATTAGTGAGAGTATTCCCTGTGGTCTTCACCATTGGGGAGGGTGCCCTTACCGGGATGCACCTTGGTGGCCAGTCAACTAGAATGGGGATCTGAGACATATATTATTAAGCAGCACTCTCTTTGTCCAGCCCTGCCAGCGCTCAGGAATCTGTTATAAGAGGTCCCAGCCCACAAGGGACCTTTGTTGTCTCAACCTTTGTTGCTTATTAGTGCTGCAAGTCCCATTCCAGTACTGCCTGCCTAGTGTCACAGATTAGCTAGTCTGTGCCTGGAGGGGTCTCCCATTTGTGGGAGACTGGAGATTCCATATATTCTCACCACTTGTGCACGGTGGTCTTTGCTCTCTTACACTATTTTTGGGAGTAAACTTTTGGATCATAGAGGAAATGACATTTCACGTCTCATGTAGACGTAATTCTTAGCCCAGCTAGAACAGAACAGAACCTTGGACTAAGGAAAACTTCTTCCTCCCCTTCACTATTCACATTCCGTTATAGAAGATGAATATTTATTTTATTCTCTGTGCATACAAATTCCTTCCTCACCCTTGTCCTTCCAGTCTAATTATATTATAATTTGGAATTAGATCAATATATGTTTTACGTTTCCATGACTATGTAAATATTATAGGTAGTTGACCAACACAGTGTACTATATAATTACAT
Organism: Mirounga leonina; assembly: GCF_011800145.1. Lineage (NCBI taxonomy): Eukaryota > Metazoa > Chordata > Mammalia > Carnivora > Phocidae > Mirounga > Mirounga leonina. The sequence goes on from NW_023270451.1 coordinate 53,742,121, forward strand.
TTACTTTTACAAAATTTTTTTGTACTCTGGAATTAACTTCATGTTTTTTTTTTTTTTCACTTGCATAGCTTTCTAGAAACCCATGTCGTCCATCTCTCAACACTAAGGACTTATTCTTCATTAAAGTTCAAACACACCAGACTTTTTATTAGCCTCATCTTCTTGGGAACAGTTCACTCAGGAGACTATGGTGTTGACTACAGTTCTTCAGGTCACAGTCCTCACTTCTAGGTTTTGGATCCTTCACTGTGAATGACAGGGGTAAACTCTGGATAAGTGAGGTTGTACTTGTGTAGAGAATGCTAAGGGTTTTCTAACGTTTGATACAGAGGATTTTCCTAGCAATCTCTTCTCTGGGATGAAGAATTTTCAGTAGGTGCCGTGTTGAGTATCAGCATTAGCTTGTTAACTTTTCTGTCTTCTCATCTCTCTTTTTCATTTCCTTTGTAAGGATATCAATTTCCTTAGCACAAGATTCTGTAAAAGACTTATTAACATTTTCTCAAATTTTGGGTAAGGCAGCAATATTTTCTTCCCACATAGCACAAAATACTGCATCAATAGCCAGTTTTGGAAAGATATTGCTGGTGGCATTAAGATTGGCACAACACTTTTGGGAATAGATTTGCCAATATACAAAAGAATGATAAAAATCATCATTCCTCTGCCTTTGCAATTTCAGTGTAGGAATACACTGTAAGGCAATAATCCGAACATGGGCAAAGTTGCATGTAAGAAGAGTCAAAGTGGTGTTATTTGTAGGAGCAGACCTTGGAAACAATATAATGTCAATTAACAGGGGAATGGCTCAATGAATTAGGGAATATATACTTTGCCTTTATATATATGTTATATGCAAATACATACTACAAATAAAGATAAAATAAGGATAATTTGTCCAGGTTTACTGTGATTATAACTATATAAAACATACACATTGAGAACTGAAACTACCCCATACAGCTGTTGTTTGCATGAATAGGACTCCATATTCCAGTGTTCATAAGCGTAAGTTTACTCTACAACCCATCTCTTGGAGAGGCAAATAACTTTATTGTTCATAATAGGAACTTCTCAACAGATCTTATCAAATTATCAGAAAGCATCAACTGACAGTTATAGCCTAAGACTTTTTGAAACCCTCAACCCAAAATTCTTGCCTTGCTATTTCCATCAAATCCGAACAATTATATCATGACGTTTACCCAGTCTTAATGCCTGCTCATTGAAAGTAAGTCCCACCTTAAACAAAACTCCAAAATTTCCATAAAATCGGATCTTGCCCTTCCCTCCCTGAGACATGACCAAAGCTCTATAGAGGTGTGGCGCTCTCACTAATGGCAATGAGTCAGCCCTGTATTATACTTAGGGAACCACACTCAGCAATGTAGAAAAACTGTGCAATAAATATATGTAGAAACAAACTGAAAGGGATGTGTAAAAATAATAGCTATGTTAGGGGGTTGGAATTTGGTCAATTTTTCAAGTCTTTTTTATGATATTCTTATGTAATGAGGGCAAGGCTTATTTCAATCAGTAAGAATTCATTCTGGTACGGCCACATTTTAATATGTAAAGATCAAATAAAGGCAAAGCTGTGCAACTTGTTATTCTCTTCGTTGTGTTTTGTAGAACAATCAATAACAATTTAGAGAGAAGACTACTTAGGTAGGAAGCAGAGCTATTCATATTGTAATTACGCTTGTAGAATCGAAATACTTACGGGCTCTGTTGTAATGAAAATGATCCAAATGCTCTAAAATCACTTAGTTAATGTTGAGAAACAATCAGGAGGACATTGACTATGGCCTTTAAATGGGTTTTGGTAGTTAATGGGATGGAGGCTTCAGACAATGGCTTGCTTAGCATTGAGTTACATAAAATGTTGTAAATCTAACACAGCATAGACACATCTCACAAAATTAAACGCCAGCTTCTGTTAACAGAAATCTTGTAGTCGATGGGTTTTCCAGTGTTTGTTTCCCATCTTTTTATGAAAATCAGGGAGAAAAGCTGGCCTGCGTGCGGGTAGAGTTTGTCAGAGCTGACAAAGGCAGTTTCCTTTGTATGCCTGGCAGTTATCTGTCTTGTGTCAAGTTTTCCAATGTAAACAAACCTGGATGGTTTTAGTATTTTTTTGAGAGAGCGTGCGCACACGCACACCAACATGTGGTGGTGGGTGGGGAGGGGCAGAGAGTAAGGGAGAGAGAGAATCCCAAGCAGGTTCCATGCCCAGCACGGAGCCCAACGGGGATGGGGGGGTGGGGAGGGCTGGATCTCAGGATGCCAAGACCAAGACCTGAGCCGAAACCAACAGTTGGACGCTCAACTGACTGAGCCACCCAGGCGCCCCAATGGCTTGACTTTTTAAAACAGCTCTGGTTAGGTTAATTAACAATCCACCGCCCAAGTAAATCTTACTTCTCTACTGGTAGTAACCAACAGCATTACCTTTTCAACTTTTTTTCTCTAAGGCATAGATAAGCTTTGTCGGGAGAAGTGCCATCAACCAAGGCAAGACAACACCAAAACAGGATCTATCAACAAAGGAGTCTAACAACTTCACTAAGATATAACCAAGAGATTTATGCAGCTTCTGTTCCAGGTAAAGACACACTGATAACAGGAATAAAGACAGTTATATTAAGATTAATCAGGTAATTTTATTAAATATTTACCATTCAGCAGCAACCAACATGAACATCTGAGCTAAAACAGAATCTTTTGAAATGTTCTATATAGCTGCTTCAGAAATACACACACATGATAAATTGAACTCTTCATTGCCAAAAAACTTTAAAAAAAAAATGGCGTCAAGAGCAAATAACACTGATTTATACAGTGCCCAAGCACTAGTCAACAATCTATTAAATTACAAAGGAAAAGGAAATCAAAGAAGCTTTGTTACCTTATGCATGTCAACTTATTTAAATGGAAGGCTTTACTTCTTTAAAGCAACAGGAATATGGAGCTTCCTATGTGTGTGTGTGTATATTTTTAAGAATGTGATTACAAACACAAAGTGTTATCATCAAAAGCAGAAGCTAGTTCCAGAAATTTCCGGCTGCAAAACTTGTAGGATACAAAGCTAAAATTCATATGTTCCTTTTCTCAATAATGAATACTTCCACTAAACATAAATATTTTAACATATATTAATTTTTCTGACATTCAAAATTGTAAAGTCAATATGGCAGAATTATTGTTAAAAGCACATATGTACAAATATTCTTTTTCCATACATAAAGTATTTGGCATAATTATAACAATCATACTGCATCCACAACTGTTTGCTTTTATTCTTACTTTTTTTTTTTTACACATAATGGTATCTCTTATTAAAATTAACCAGTTATGTACAAAAATACTTGAACATTTATTATAGAAAACCTCTGTAACCAGCCTCAACAGCGTATACCTGCTGAATGGTTTCATTAAGAGAATATAAAAAGTGGTCACTGCCTTCCAGGTAAGCTATCAACAAAAACAAACACTTAAGGTTAAACTAAAATGAGCTTCCCAACAAAAGAGGGAAAATATTTAACAGTATGATTTAAAATACAGTTCATAGTTATTGTCAATTGAGTGTTATAAACAGTCAGTAAAAGAAAAAAACAAAGATACAAAATACATTACTACATACAAGGTGCTTTTTTCCCCCTCTTCCGCAACTGGGGCATTAGCATCCCTCTCTAGATCTGAGATGCTGCGTAGCAATACTCAAGCCAGAGGGGTCTACGGCCATCTTACCCTTCAAAAAACAGGATCAGCTAAGAAGCCAAGCTCCGGTAGGAGCTTGGAGAGTTGTGACGAATTTTCTATTTGGTGCAGGATTGAAAGTTAATGCCCTTACCTTTTGAAAGTCCTTTTGCCATTTAATCATGCTAATATATTTTCTCTAAGGTTTTTTTTTCTTCATTTACGCTATTGATTTAATACTGTCCTGTATTGATTCCTGAATTCTTGTTAATGGGACACATTAATTTGTGCCTATTTAACACGTGAACATCTGCTCTTCTTCAACGACAAATGCTGCAGAGGAAACTATCAAGTACGGAAGCACAAGATTCAAGTAAACATTTCTCCCGGGGTCTTTTGCTTAGTCTAGCCGACTGGAACTCTGAAAGTAAATTGCACCTTGAAAAGAAATACAGTAGATACCATGACGTCAGGGTACTAAAGGATTTACCAACCGATTCACAAAGTAGAGTTTTAAGAAAGTAGACAGTGGTCAAATGTCAAAAGCAACCTTAAAGAATTATTTTGTTTCAAGAACAAAATAACTTGCAGTCCTACTCCTTGCAACCCCTTAAGTATATTGTCTAAGTAGCCTGCTTTAACCTGTAATTCTGCTGATGTGCACTGATCAGTCTGTTCACGGAAAGAGCCAGAAATCTCCCCTTATTTACAGAAGTCTTCTAAAGTAAGGACCATTGTGTTAGGCTGTGCATTGACTTAGTAAGCTTTCTCGGAGTATCAAGTATTCAGTAAAAAGTATACAACAACATCACGCGCCATATTGTTCGACAATATCCTATTGGTTTTAAGAGGAAACTATATAAAAAAGGTGAACGTAAAAAGATACAAAAGAAGTCTTTAACACTATTTACCACTTTCAAACGAAGAGACATTGTAAGGAAGGTCAGCCATACTTCATGTGACGTCTGGCGCTTGCGATCAGTAACTTAATATTGTGCAACATATTAATAAGCAAGTTTTAATTCCATTCATTGAAAGACAAATCTGAGTAAGTTATTAAAGTGCCTACACTAAACGTCTCCTCGTCGTACTGCCTGCCTATCCTCTTGTAAACGGCCGGGACTCGTCGCCGGGGACCTGCAAAGGGCTCATAACTGCGAGACCTTGCGGGGCAGGGGCCTGGGCCGCGGGCCGGGCTCGGTCCTCCGGGTCCCGTTCTCCAGGTGGCCGGGCCGCGCCGCCAGCGGCTTGGGGGGCAGCGCGGGCGGCTCGGCCGCGACCGGGATGGAGAGGCTGTGAGGTAGCGGGACGGGCCGCCGCAGAGTCCGCTCGTACACGCTGTAGGGCGGCGGCGTTTTGCTCTCCTTGCGCCCCGGCTCGTCCGGCCCGCCGTGGCTCGGCCCCGGCCCCGGCCCCGGCGCCGACTGTTCGTTCACCTGATTTTCGAAGCCTGAGGTTTCCGAGGTGCTACACCGGCTGAGAGAAGAAATCCCACTGCTGTAGCTGCCTGACAGGACGGGCGAGTTGGAGGTCAGTCCTGGGGAGTGGTACTCCACCGGAGAGGGGGTGAAAGACTGCACGGAGCCCTGCTGGAAGGGAAGGGGGCGGGGGGAGAAAAGCCGGAGGGGAAGGAGACACGGCGGAGTCATCAACGCTGCCCCGGGCTGCACGTGAGCCTCCCAGATCCATGAACTCAAGCCCGCATCCCTGCTGCCTGGAATGGGACTGTATCTGGAGCCAGGGCCTTGAAAGAGGGGGGTACCTTAAAGGGAGGCCTTTCGGGTGGGCCCTCATCTGATCTGACCTTATAGGAAGAAATTTGGGTACAGAGGCACCAAAGGTGGGCAAAGACCCTGTTAAGGCAGAGGGAGAAGGCGGCCATCTGCAAGGCAAGGAGAGGGGCCGCGGGAGAAACCCAGTCTCCCGACACCTTGTTTTTGGATCCTGTAGCCTCCAGAACTGTGCGAAAATCCATTTCTGTTGTGGAAGCCACCCAAACTGTGGTGCTGGCTGGGCTAATGCAAACACCCAGCGTCAGACTGGAGGCCGTGTCATTCTCTGCAGCAAGACGGACCTCAGGCATTCACCTGCCTTTCACTCCGTTTACCTCGCTGCCCATTTTACTTATTTTCAGGACAAAACGAGTAATCAGGGAGTAATCAGGGAGAAAATTCAGAGGTATATAATTAGTCCCATCATTTGAGAGGGAACCGGCAGAAACAACAACAGACAGCCTTGGGAGTGCCATTTCCCCCTTCTAGTTCAGCAGGGATGGGCTCAGAACTGGAGGACAGGAGCCAGGGCAGTCTAACAGGGGTGTGTGTGGGGGGGTGTCTCCTACCAAAGACCTCAGGAGGAGGAGTGAGGCACCCTAGGCTTGCACGAAAGTTCTCTCCCATTCCAGACCGGTGAGCAGAAGAAGCGGCACATGGGCAGCTCTCAGGCTCTAGATTGAAATGGGACCTGTTTCATCTGGCATGTTTTTTAAAAACCTGACTTGGTTACTAAGTTTTTAAAATAGGAAGATTTCTCATAAAGCCCCAGATTTTTGGCATTTGATAAAAAAACAAGAAGTTCTATCAACAAGGGCTTGCTTTCTCTTAATGGAGATAATCTTTTGAAACTGAGCAGGGCCTTTCCCCTGGAGATGGGGCATGGATTCTCCAGCTTCCTTCGCTCATGCACAGTAGCTGTCTATTCAGTTGGCATCTGAGTTTGCTACTTCCCTGACTGGCATCCTATGGAAAAGGAGCCCTAAGTGATGCTCCATGTGAGGAGGGTTCTACTGGGAAATGTCGCATCCTATGTACTCCTTGAGTGCATTCAAAGCAGAGTAGCACGTTACAGTCTTAATGATCAAGAAAATGAAAGGACGTTGCAGCCCAGGGTTTTCTAAACTTACCTGAGTACAGACCATTTTTTCATTTATCATGATGACCTATAAAACTACGTTCTATGGCACACATTTTGTGAAAGGTTATCCTAGACTAACTCTACCTTGGTCTCTCTTTTTAAACAAAATAATGCTGGGAAACACAAATAAATTCATTTAGCAGGAGCCTAAAATTCAGCGTCGCCAATTAAGAGAGCCAAATTCACTGCTGTTCACTGTGAACAGTTAGACCGCAAGCTTAAAATAAGGCAGGTAAGCTCAGTCTTCTCCACAGGATTAACTCCATCATTTAACTGCTGAAAAAACAAAGTTAAGGCAATAAACTTCATCCTAGGCCTAGCAAAGCTCGTAACTTGGTAGCAGTGTGCCCTCTAATGTAATGCAGGAGTCATAACAGAAAAACTCCATTCATTTTCTCTCCAAGCCCCATTTGTATAGATATGCCTACAGGGCTACACCTGGCCAGTTAGAACATCACCAGCTCTGCAGAGAGAGAAAGTATATACCACCTTGCTAAATGGGACTGTTTGGTAGCTACTTGAATATTTTTATCCCTTCAGTTCTTTTTACAGAATCAATCTCTAAGACTTACTACTCTGCAAAATCAAGCTGAAAAATGCAGATGGTAATTGCATAGCAATATGTGGGAGCTCCTTGCGAGTAAGGCTAAATGTAAGATGTGGAAACATCATGTTGCTTCCTTTCCCATCACATCAACGTGACAGTCTATGGCTTCTAGAACGAATGCAGTCACGTGTACGTTATGATTAACAGCTGCATTGCAGAATGACAGAAAAACTAGCAAATAATTTGCACTCTCCAGCAAATTTCTGCATCAGAAACGTTGGCAATGCATATGAAATCACACTTCTTTGCAATTTTCTCCATTTTGGGGCTTTTGTTTTCCAGATTCTCAGTTTCTATCAGCAACTATCCTTAGCAACACAGATGCATCGGATCACGACCTGCCCCTATGTGTTTTTAGAAGCTAATTTGTCTTTTTCACATTAGCTAGAAATACCTCCTCAACAAAAAGGACACGGAGCATGTAAATCCTCACTCAGATACAAAATCATTCTTTTAACACTCACTTGAACCCCATATTTGCCTCTGGTACAGCAGCTCTGAACACCAATGCCTATAGGTACTGACAATCCTTGCAGCCAGTCTGATTCAATTTGGATAGAGACTAAATATTATTCTTTACCTTCATGAGGGATTTTGTATGTTTAGAGATGTTAAATAGCTTATGTCTAACTATCAATTTAAACGTCTCACCTTTAAAGCTTTTCAATTTGTTTCCTAGAAAATTTTTAATTCATTTTACTGTCGTATTTTTCATGATCAAGTATATATCTCTAATGTAAATGAAAATGTTGGTATAAAACATTAAAGGAGGAAAAAGTTGGGTTTGACTTTATCAAATGGTTGGGGCTGACAGAAGCAAAAAGGCACAGGAGACCATTTACTAGGCTTGTTGATGGAGTTTTTCAATTTGTTTTTTTCTTTTTCTTTTTTTGATGTCCCTGAAACCAAAAGACCAGACTGAAAACATCCTAGGAAATACAGTGAGACCATATTTCTTTCCTAATTCAGTGTATATGCAGATTCTAGTCCGGACATTTTCACTGCCACTATTTGGGGAATGAAGCTAATAATCTGAACACAAATGGCTCCGATGGAGGACGCTCCCTGAAAGGAAAGCCTAGTGTTTTCTTACTAATCTTCCTTCACCCCTTCTTTAGATGTTCTTTGCCTGGTATGTACCTATGAAAGCAGCTCAGTGATGTACCAGGGATGAATTGTAAGGAAAGAAGGAATGTGGGGACAGTCTCTCGCCTGAGTCTAAATATGAGTCAGTACCTTCAACGGAGATCTCCCAGCAGGTGAGGGGGACACGGACGTTGTATGTCTGGCTGGTGAAGCTGTGAACAGAGAGAGGAATGCTTTGAATTGAGAAAAACCAGAAGGTTCACTATCTGCACATGCCCTCTGTGTACAACCCCATACAGATGGTCCAGTGCCTAAAGACCTCCTAGACAAGGGGGGTAGAGGAGAAACTAAATGATGCCTGTCCAAAACAGACTCCTCATCAAGACATGGGAGAATTAGTGAAAAGTCACCAGCGCATACATGATGCTATACAGAAGTGACAGGAGCTCGAACTGGTCCAATATCCCATTTCCTAGAAGTCCAGATGCTCTTCCACTGCCTGATCTGTTTCAAAAGGTGCTTTTAGGTGTGAGGTGCCAGGGAGAAGGCTTTGGAAAATAGCTGCTGACTTTGGTCTGAGCAACAAGGAGACCCACACCATCTAGGCTGGTTAGAAGGGGTCCATGAGCATAAATTGACACCAGCCTCCCCTTTCACTTCCCAGCACTCCCGAAATAGAAAACCCTTGGCCACATCCAAACAAGAAGTGAGAAGTTTTCCATTTCCCTCCCTCATGCTTGTACTCAGGTCTTCCTTTTGTCCCTGGGGGATGAGGGGGGGTTGGTGGTGGTGGTAGTGCTCTATGGATTTCATCGTTACGGCAAAGAAGTGCTGTCTCTCTGTTTCTCCCCCTGGGTTTTCAAGCCCGACAGCTGGGAGGCGGCATGTGATGGCACTGCTCCGTGTGCTCGGGGGTCAGGGGTCCAGCCCCCTGAAACACAACCATGTACACAGAAAGTTGCTGTGACACAGTCAACACGGTGAGGATAAGCCAGATTTCCCAATTCCACCTACAGAGGTTTCACTGAGTTCAGGGTTTGTTGCTCTGTGATCAGCTGCCCTTCTCCCAGCTGCCAAAGTGAGGTTTGCAACTCTTAAGAAAACCAGAGAGAGGCTGAAGGAAATACAGACAGACAGTTACGGATCTCCCGACAGTGACCACGGATGATGATGTGAGGACAGACCAGGAGAGCAATCAGTGCAGAAGGGAGGGCAGCCCTGCCAGGTGAAAGTGGGAGAGGAGAGGTCACCTGCGTGCTCTGGGTGCTAGCTAGCGCACCAGGGGGAGTGGCCCTCTGCGGCCACGTGGGGGTGTGCAGCCCCTGCCACTTTCAAACACCAGGGTTCCTTCTAGCCTGTCCGTTGCGGGGGCGGATGACAGAAGAAAGTCCTATGTGAGTGGAGAGACAGACGCTGACTGGGAACCGTATTCCTGCCACGGCTGTGTGTGGCGGAAGCCGAAGTTTACTGCCGCTTAGGCTCCTCGTCCTCCGGATGAAGGCATTCCGTGACCCCACGACCGTGGACTCCACAGCAGCCCTTGCAGCCACAGCCTGTCCACAGAGATGTTTCTCTAGAAAGGCATTCTCCCCCATAGACCTAAAAGAGTGCCATCAGTATCCTTGCCTCCAAGTTTGACTGGGCCTAGGATCTTAACTACCATCGATATTACTGTTCCTCTGAAAATGCCATTCAAGTTTCTGACAGGACGGATACACCCAGTTTAAGCTGGAGACTCCTTGAATATCTGCACAGCCTGAATAGATACAAACTACTTGGCTGATCGGGCCACAGTAGTATTCTGATGTGGGTTATCGAGGAAGCCTGGTTATTTCTTGTTCTGTTGAAAAATCTCACACGCTTTTCAAAACCTATTGGTGACTTTTAGCTTTGACCAGTATAGAACAAACTGGGTAGCACACTGGTTTTTTTTTGTTTTTTTAAAAGAGAAAGTCAGTAAAAATAGAAAACAAAGATGAGATGCTAAAATACAACAAATGAAACCTGAATGAGCAACCCAGAAAAATCCGTGAAGAAATGATGTCATGTTTTCTCTTGCTTTTAGGGCAGCTGTACTGGTAAAGCTCCAAAACCACTCTAGATGTGTGCAGATGTTGAAAAGACTCTCCCCATCACCAAGATAGGCAGAGTCAGCAGGGTAGGTTGTAAAGACTATACCATATCAAAGTTACCAAGGTCACCAAGCAAATGGCTTATTCAGTTGGAAAGGGGGTCTGTTATTGCTATAAACTCATAAAGTTTCTTAAGTATTTTCAGTGGTTCTCAAAATCTAGAAAGGTTTGGTAAAATATCAACTCTAGGGCCTTATCCGGGAAATGGTGATCTTCTGATTCAGTAGGTCTAAGATTAGGCCTGAGAATTTGCTTCTTATGGGCTCCTGGGTGGTTCAGTTATTAGGCACCTGCCTTCGGCTCAGGTCATGATCCCAGGGTCCTAGGATCGAGCCCCACATTGGGCCCCCTGCTCAGTGGGAAGCCTGCTTCTCCCTCTCCCACTCCCCCTGTTTGGGTTCTTGCTCTCCCTATCTCTCTGTCAAATAAATAAATAAAATCTTAAAAAAAAAAAAAAAAAAAAAGAATTTGCTTCTTAAACCACCACCTGAGGGGATGCAGTCCCCTGAATCAACCCCTTGGGAAATCTCACTTTTTTTTTTTTTTATGATTTATTTATTTATTTAGAGAGTGCCCGTGTGCAAATCAGAGGGCCTGTGGTGGGGGAGGGGCATAGGGATAGGGAAACAAACAAGCTCAGACTCCCCACTGAGCGCAGAGCCATATGCAACGTGATGTGGGGCTCGATCCCACAACCCTGAGATCATGACCTGAGCTGCAATCAATAGTCGAACCCTTAACTGACTGAGCCACCAGGCGCCCTGAGAAACTTCACTCACTCTTGAATGCAGACCTCTCTATGCAAGGAATAGCAATGGACGTCCCCACAAGCCTATCAAAAGTTATAGTCAGTCAATTCCTGTGTCGGGGCCATGTGAAACCCTGACATCAGTCCTGAGTAAGAGTGAAGTGGCTGAGTTAGCAGAGGTTGAAGAATGAGGTGGTTCAAGCAAAGGACAGAGAAAATATTAATGGCTTGGCAAAGGTTAGGGTACCTCCCCAAAGGTATGGTGCCTAGCAGGAGAACAGTCTACAGAATCTGTCTATGGAGTTTATAAGGAACAGAGTACTGTCTGACTTACAGTAGCTAGAAAGTTCAGGAAAGAGGGAAAACACTGTAAATGAATTAAGCTACTAAGGTTTTTACCTCAGACCCCAAATGCCTACCTTTCTCTGAGGAATTCACGACAAGCTGGAGTAGTCATAAAAGTTATTTTATAAAAGTGATTGTTCAAATGCTTCAAATACCCACCAGTTTGTGTGGGTCTTGGAGGGACAGGGGGAGAGATAATTTTCCCACTATCCGACATGTTCTTGGCTTCCTTCCCACTGTCCAGGCTCCAGCTGCTAGGGGTGGGATTCACAGCTGGAAGGGAATAACACAGCTAAAAACACATGGTCCACTTTGCCCTTCGAACGCTTGAGATCTTAGAAGAAAGTCAAAATTATCCAGAATGAAAAAATCACTGGATTTAAAACATAACAAAACAAAAAACCCCCCCAAGAGACCTCCTATATACTAAACCTTTATTTAATTTTCTACCTCACAGTTATAGTTGACATTTAATTGGGTGCTAGCATGTCTCTTTATTTCCCCTCAAGCAGTCAAACAGAACTACAGATCTCTACCCTAGAACCGTAGAATCCTGTTGAGAATTACAAATGTGTTTTAGATGCTGGATAACAGATGGAGGATGTAGTCACTAAAATATTTTCAAACTTGGTTTTTAGTGGAAACTTCTGGACAAGTGGCACCCCAAAAGGGGGAAGGCAGTGACAGGCTAATATTTCAACTACCTCGCACGATGACCATGCCACACCATCCTGTTGACCAACTCTTTGGGAAAAGGACCCTTGTTCCTGAAATCAATGGATTATACTGAAGTATGTCCTAAAAAAAAAAAAGTAATTTGGAATACCGACAGTATCATTCCTTTTTTTGTAATTTGTCTGTTCCATGCTTCAGTAAGATGCAGAAATATGGAACAACCCTGTTAGGAGCAAGGGCAAGAGACGGACGATTATAAATAGCTGCTAGGAAATCAGGTTTCCAAAAGCAAGTCTTAGAATTTCTAGTGGTTTGCTCCCTGTACAGACACTGCCATCTGATGGACACGGCTAGGATTTCAACATTTTACTCGAAATTACCACATTACTTTCAGGGGATGGAATCACCACGCTTAAAATAATTTTTCTCAGTTCGTTTTAAATTGGCTTTGTGGTTTTCTTTAGTAGAAGGGCTGAGAAAAATACTAAGTTCTCCAGGCAAAGATTAAGATTCGACGTGTAACATTCAAGCAAGATTTGGGCTTTAAAATCATTTCAGCTACCGTCTTACTAATTTCAATCTCCCAAGGAAAGTTTTAATGTTAATCTATCCATGTAGTCCAATGACAATACAGTTTAGTTCTTAATGAGGGCAATTAAAGTGCACTTTATGGGAACATTTCATTAGTGGCTTGATTCATTGGCTTATGCGACCGCTTGGATTTTTGAGGCTTGACCCTGAGCGAGGCATATAGGTGACTTGCTGCAGGCCCCCACCCGCACGGTGAAGAGAGTCACATTGAATCTGCTCTTCATCGCCTGCCATGTTGCACAGACCGATGCTAATTGGCTATTAACTGCCTTGCGTGCGTTTCTCATTTTTTGTGTGACCTTGAGGCAGGGCACACTCCATTATGCACTGGATTGCAATTCTTAAATAGTATCTGAGTCACCACAAACAAGAGATGAACTGGCAGAATGAGCTTTGTAAGGGAAACAAAGAGTGGGACCAGGGAATCCATCTGGGAAGGTGCTATTTTTCACTGTGCTGAATAAGTAGCCTCTTCAGCAGCTTTGTTTCAGGGAGCACAGGCACTGCCTTGGTGCCTGGACCCCAAAAGCCATGTAACTGAGGAGTTCCTAATTTGCTCAGATTCTGCTGTTCAATCCTACAAGAAAACAGTTTTGAAAGAATGCATCACGAAGGACTGTCTCTCATGAATCCCCTAAAGGGCAAATTAGTCCCGATTATTAAAGATCCGGAGATCTGCCTTCCACATAGACACACGATAGACTGGAGAAAATGAGGACAAAACAAACCCTGACGCCTGCCGGGACCGATGAGGGGGCTGGCTTCATACCCACCTTTCTCAGGTGCAGAAAGATTTGGGTCGCTGCGTGGCAAGGCTCCTTCTCCAATATGATTAAACAGCAGCCTCTGCAAAGGTACGAGAGTCCATTTTTATGGTGCAATATGCTGTCATGTGGGACCTTCTAGAAAATGAGATGATTGTCTCATAACTGAAACTTTTGGTTCAAAATAATTTTTATATGGTACATGATGAGCCTGGGAACCAAGAATTCAATTATATTTAAGGAAAAAAGGGGAGAAGAGTCTTAAGTTTAATAAGTTTGTATTAGATTTTAAATGTAAATGGTAAATGAGTTTTCATAATAAAATGGAGGGAAAAACAGTAAGCAGCAGTTAAGCTATGGTGCTCTTTATAAATAAGAATGCTTAGACTGGCAATATGAAACGCAGATAAGAATTAAGAAATATTAGCTCAAAAAATCTCTAGTGAATGGACGTTTTCGATCGTAGGTTAAAAACATGAAAAGGACAATATTCTACGATTTTTAACCCATGAGAATGCCAGTTTTACATGGTTCTACCTAATACATTAAGAGAAAAAGTGCAAGTCCTTAAAAGTAGATGCACCATATCAATGTGTATTATTGAGGTTTTGGCAACTACACACTGCTTCACGTTTTACCAAAAGCGGAAAAGTCGGAGGAGGCTAATCAAGGAAGGCTTTCAGAGTCCCCCATGGGGGCAACATGAGCTCCTGGAGCGGATGGGACCAAGTGTGAAACTCCCTTGCAACATCAAGTGGCAAAGGGAAGGAAAACTGGTGAGCTGGTTCAGCCAAACGCACTCAGAGAGAGTTTCTGCGAGACATCAGTGTTGTGCAGAGGAGGTATCCTGGGGCTTTCGGGAAGATTACACAATCAGCAAAGATAAACCAATCAAGCCACATCCCACTCGCTCTCATCCATTTCCAGATGCAGCTACAGACTTCTGCCAGGGTGGTGTAGAAAAACAGAAAAATTAGCTGGAACATAAGTAAGTATTATTCTCTGCTCCTAAATTATACCCAAATCATCGGTAAAACGCAGGGCTACCCAAGAATCTTCACGTTGGAAACCACCCTTCACAGCCCCTGAAGTGCCCAGAGAGCCAAGCCCTTGGCCCTGCCCTCACCTGGACTAAGAGAATGCATGTGGGAAACAAAGGCAGAAGAAAAATTATTCAATTTCCTTACTACCTACAGCCCATTGACCAAGTCCTTGAAACAGGCAGAGGGATATTACTCTAGGGACTCAACTGCCTTGATGTTGATACTTCGCTAAGGATCAAAAGGCAATCCTAGCCTGACCATATCCGCCCCCCCCCCCCAAAGGATCCTGTAAGCCTACTTTAACATATAAAAATTCTTTTGGAAACTTCCTTTATCTCTAAACCCCTCACCCCCCAGATACATGTTGGCAATCATCCCCCAAGCATATGGCCCATCGATACACATCTGAAGGGTCTCATGAGTCAGGTTTTATTAGACAGTAATATATGACACTTTTCCAACAACAGCTAGCCCCTCAAGGTCCTGGGAACCTTGCTTCCAAATTCCTTAGAGACTTACGCTATCCCTAACCCCCTCCCAACTTGAAAGTATATACGGGCCACTCTTCATAACCCCGGTGCAGCTGTTTCTATCCACTGGTCCTATCCCTGTGCTTTAATAAAATCACCTTTTTGCACCAAAGACGTCTCAAGAATTCTTTCTTGGCCATCGGCTTCGAACCCTAACATCTTTCCTACATCAGGATCACTTCAAAATCAAGTCCAGGCAGGAGCTGAGGACCATGGTCCTTTACACCCGGGGGTGGAGGGACCGTGAAAGCCTGGGCACTCAACTGCTCCTCCCCCAGTGCATTAAAGAATGGCAAAGGTGAACAGAAATTGTCCTTGCGCTCCTGGGTCCCTCAGAAAGGAATCAACTGAAGCTCTCTCAAACTAGGTACAGGCCAAAAGAAAGGCTGCTGGACAGATCATGTTTCTCCTCAAGGGTCTCTTGCTAATGGAGAAAGTTGCTTGAAATTCCTGCTACACACACATGCAAACACACACAGACACTCCAACTCATTCACCTAATTACCCTTGTACTGTTTAAATAGCAGCAATGAACTAGAGAGTCAGGTCAAGGAGGGAAAAATCATTTCCCACTTTCCACTCCACTTTACTGCTCAGGCAGCAACCCATGTATCAGTATCAGAAATATGGATCCAACAGAAACTTCGAACAACAGGCATGGAGCAGAGGTTCACTCTTCACTGAGATCGACTTGTCTAACACAGCCCATCTGGTTGCCTCTGGCAGGTACAGGCTTTTTCTGCAGAGATATGTAAGCAGTTTCAGACACTGGCTTGTTTTCTAGTATCTCCATGCCCCCCAAGGGACTACCTGAGAAGGTTCCACAGGTGTTGGGTAGATGGCACTGCATGGTCTCTCTCTCGGGGACAGGCAAGAGTTTTCTCTGGAATGTTTGTGTTTGTCAGACAACAAAGGGGAAGCTGAGAAGAGAAGGAAAGGAAGGATCGTCAGGGCGTGTGCTGGACCTGCCTGGAGGACATGTTGGGCTGGGGTGCCAGGGCCACAGCTCCTGGGGCACCCTCAGTCAGCCCCATACCCTGGCACTGACCTCTGGCACTTGATGGGGCAGAACTTGTCACATTAGGTGAAGCAGAGTGAGTCGAACTCAAGCTTGAGGTAGATGGACTTGGCTGCAAATACAAGGGAGCTGTTATCATCCACTGCTGAGAGGCTCCAGACAACAGTGACATATTGAAAACAAGATCCCTGCCCTTTTCTTTCAAAGTAGCCAAAAAACAAACAAGAACAAAACAAAAACGAAAAGAAAAAGGCCATATAGAAATAGAGAAAAATCTCAGGCTGATAAGGAAGCCTGTCTGAATTCATCAAGAATCCAAGATTTAAAATCAAAATACTCTAAAAAAACAAAAACGAAAACTGAGGCTTTGACTCCAGCCAAAGGAACGCATTTGAATTAGTTATTAGTTTTCCGGATCTACTGGGATGGAGGAGCAGGTAGCCCTCACTGACTAATGGACAAGCAGAAGGACCCCCAGCCTCGGGCACAGAGACAGGGGAGTGCTTCTAAAAAGCAGAAAATGCACCTTCTTGTTTTCTCCAAAAATGTGCTCAAGGCATGAATTTGGCAATATGTACTATGCCCCTTTTCTAAAGACAGTGGTGAGGAAAATTTTAACTTCTTCTTACTAAATTATTATAAATGCTGTATAAGCAGGGTCTAAATAAAATTCTGTGTTGCAGAGTTACACTGACTAATGTCCTTTAAAACTATTTTGTTTCTTCAGTAAAAATCTTTTTATTATGAACATTTTCTGACATGAGCAGAAGTAGAGAAATTGTATAATGGCCCTCTCAACTGTGTATTGTGAAGCAACGAGGCCACTTAGCAATGCTAAGAGGCAGCCAGGATGTGGTGACAGGCTCCAAGGGTCCCGAATGGAAGAAGCAAATCAGAGGCAGGTTTCAAAGCTAACCCTGCACAGTTTGCCCAGGCTTTCCCATTCTCGCTCACGTCTTCTGAGAGTGGAGGGGGCAGTTTTGGGGGAAACCTCTTTGTAGACTCCAGAGACCAACAGAGCAGTGAGAGTGTTTAACGGTTTGTCCTTAACTCAACGTTCTTGCTCGCAGATCTGTTCAATAGCCCAGCAGAGTGGACAGAAACTCTCATGATTGAGACAGAAAAGGAATACACACGACCAGACGATTAAAAAGCCAATCAAGTACCTGCATGTTAAAGACTTCATCAGAGCTTTCTGATTGCCCTGTAATATTGCTTACTTCAGCAGAAGCTTGTGAGGACAGTGAGGAGGAAGAATATCGGTTGACAGCTGGGTAACTTAATGGGCTGTTTTGGGGGGAAAAAAATGGTCATTAACTCAGTCTCTGAATTGCACTTTATCACATGCTGGCGTCGTATAAAACCAAATGAAAAAAAATATATACATCCCATTTTGTTGTCTCCTGTTTGCCTCAATATAATCAAATGTTTGAGTTTATTTATTTCTCATGCTGTTGCTATTTTACCAGTGGCAGATGTCTGCAGCTGCCTCGCGGGTTAATTATTTCATTAAGAAATAGCGTATTTGACAAATCGTGCCATAAAGAATGAGAGAATCATTCCAGATCTTGGGTGGATGCCAAATTGTCAGATAATTCAGAATATGACTTACCTGCGTCTAGGAATTACCCTGGTACCATCTGGGCTCATAGAAGCAGGTGCTGAGTTTCTACACACGCGGGGGCTTCCATTAGGAAAATGGACTGGACTGGCTTGTATACAAGCAGAGAACTCCTAGAGAGGGAGTCAAGGAAATATTTTAGACGAGTAAGTATAGGGGCAAAAGAACTCGTGAGGTATTTTAGCATATTGTTATGAAATCTTTACGTAAGGTTATAAAGGTAAGTTTCGGTATTAAGCTTTCTTGCCCTTTTTTGTTTTCATAAAAGTTGAACAAGGCAAATAGAAGATGATGCAAAATTTTAATACTGGAGGACTCCCTGGTAAGATGGTGCAGTTTGGTAGAAAAACCAAAAGATGTCACTATTGGATACTTCATCGTCCCGCTAACAAAAAGCAACCGGCAGTGGTCAGACTGCCCCCTATGGACACTTTGGGTACGTACCTGTATCCCTAAACTTGACTTCATCACAAAGAACTGGTCGACCAGCTTTTTGTGTAGGGGTCTCATATCTTGAGGCACAAACTTCTCGTGCACAGCCAAACCAAATTCCAAAATCTGTGCCTTGATAACAAGAAAAGGAAAAAAAAAAAAACACATCAGTGAATAACTCCACCAAGTGCCTGCTAGAGGGTCAAGCACTGTACCATGCATTCTGCATGTGTTATGGCTAATCCTCTCAACCTCACAAGATAGGAACAATCCTTCATTTACAGGTGAGGACACTGAGGATCAGAACGATCCTGCATGGGGATTCAAACTTAGGTCTTTCTGATTTACCTCCTACCCGAAGTTTCTTTCCCATGTATTTTAGATCTGTAATAACAACCCTTTTAAGCAGTTATGTGTTGCTTGGCTCCCCTCTGTACTTCACAGGATTGGGCAGGAGCTTCTCCCCAAGGGATCTCTTCTCTGGATGGTATGCCCTTTTTCACGATACTCTTTCTCTTCCACCAGGTTCTGCTGTGCCCATCTCTCCTCCCCCCACCTCCCTTTTCAGAATTTGGTTGAGGAAGACATGGAGGTAGGATAGGAACAGGAGTTCTATAATAGTTGCCATTCTTTTTGTTTTTGTTAAAAATGATTATTCTGGTTCACTTATTATAATGCAATAAGGAGCAGCTCGTACTTAAAAAAAAAAAAGAGGTTTTCTGTGGTGAGGACCCAAAAGAGATGTACACAAACAATTCAAGTTTCTTTTGTTCTTCAACTATGAATAGTGCTTAATTCCTCTGAGTATCAGCTATCTTTTACATTTAAAAAAAATGCCCCCATGCTAACGTGGTCAAAAGAACAAATTTCACCGACTGTGAGGAAAGTGAATCACACCGTCACCACAGTGGTTTTTATCTTGACATCTTGTGAAGATTCAAGATTGAAAGCTCAAGTCAAACAGGACTGAGCCTGGTGGGTTAGAGTGTCCAGCACCTTCTGTATGTGGGCAGGACTGTGGCAGCCCCTACCCACCGCCAGCATATCTGCATAAGAATAAAAATACGTTAAACCTCAAGGACACCTTTAAAGGGAGTAGTGAGAGTGGAGTGGATGTCTGAGGCGTAAAGGAAGAGTCTGATGAAGGGAGAAGGGCATGGAAGAGTTGACCTCAAGGGCAGGAATCCAGTTTCCATTTTAAACACTCGCTGTAAGACTCTGTTTTGTCAAAATCACGTTGCAGGTTGGGTTCTCCCAGAAGTAGACTCTGGCATGGAGATGAGGATGTTTACTGGGGAGTCACCTGGCATCACTGTCTGTGTGAGGGAGTGGCAGAAGCAGGACTAACTAAAAAGAAGCCGAGACACACAGCAGTCATGTCAGCCTCTGCCGACACCAGGGGAGCTCTGGGCCTCAAACAGGCTGTCAGAGTTGTGCTGTGTTGGGCCCAGATGGCCGGGCCTTATATCTCCTCCTCAGTCACTGGATGCGGGCCACCCAGGAAGGTGGTGATCGTGGGCCAGGCAGCATTCTGCAGCTGAGGCAACAGCTGAAGGACCTTAGCACCAACAGTGTCTGTCGACGGCCACCACTCCCCTCAGCTGGGCCAAGTCCTTTCTGGAAGAGCCACCGGGGTAGGGCATCTCCGAGGCCCCCAGGTAGTTTATCTGAACCACCTCACAGAGGTCCAGCTGAGGGTAGTGCCCTTGCCAGCCCAATCCCCTACTACTACGGTCTCACAAAGATGGTGTGACCTGCCCAAGGTCACATGGCAGTCACTTGTACTGCTTATCCTATGACAGAGATATAAAGTCTCCTATGTCACAGCACTTTCCACAAGGCCCTGTGAACACAGGCAGGATGTGGAGGAAACAAAGGTTCCCGATTTTATTTTTCTTGAGAGTCTTCTTGGTCCTTTTAATTTTAACTCTGGGGAAAAAATTCAGTCAGATTGAATACACCAAGTAAGAGTCCTGCAGTGAGGCAAACCACTCACAAGAGACTGTGCTCAGGTTAAATACGGATCATTGAATATCAACAAAGGCCACAGTCATTCCAAAATCCTAAGAACTGGATAACCTAACTTGCTCACTTCTAATATCTACATCACCCCTAGGGCCACATCGAGAACTTAACTTATTCTCGATTTCCTTGCAGGTCACCTTAAAGTAACTCCTTTCTCTTTTCTAGAAGCTGCATAACTGACCCTCTTCCAGCCATGGTACCTGTCCATGGCCACTTCTGTCTCCCCAGTATTAAGGTCTGTGGATTAAGCCTGCAGAGCATAAAATATGGATGAAAATCAGATACAACCTCATCATTTTCTTACCCAAAAGGGCTTGCCTTATTTGTTGATTAATTTGGTATTATCAAGTAGAAGGAGATGCTTTGGTCACATTTTTTCATACGTATTCCATTTTTTATGGCTATTAAATGTCCTTATTTCCTATTTAACTCAGCCTCTTGACCATCATGTCTCCTACCTCAGAGGTTTTCAAACCATTTTCAGGCCAAGAGCTAGCTCCAGGAACATAGCAGGCAAAGAGATTACTCTAGTTCTTTGTACTTGCTGGAACTAAATAAATAAACTATGCTTCTTTGGAGTAGAAAATGATGAGCCTGTATCTCGTTTTGTCCATATCCTATCATCTATAGGCTTAGTCTTTGTTTTAAAGCAAAGTCTATTGATTGCCCCTTACTATAACATTTAAGTAAGAATCTCATTCCTTCCCTCATTCATTTATCTATTCCTTTATTTTGAGTTGGTCTGAACTTACGTGAGCCCCAAATTTTGAGTGAAAAGTTGGCATCAAGCCTACAGCAAGTCTTTAGGGAGAGACATTCAAACACTAGTCCAAGAGACTACATGAAGTTGTCCATTTTAAGGGGCTGTCATAGTTTACTCATTGTTAAATTTATTTTTGCATCGAAGTGGGAAGTAAAAGTAAAAATTAGCATGTTGGAATACATTACAGATGAATCTATAATGCTTAGCTGACCTCTTCTGTTAGAACACTGACATAGAAAACCAAGGAGATGGGTCTCTGGGTAACTATGCAAATCTAGGCAGGAAAGAGAGCAGGTGATTGGCTTCTGCCCCCACCTTACCTGCTCAAGCATTAGCTCTCTTAACCGTGCAATTTTCTCTCCATCTTCAGGGTGACTTAAGATATATTCTTTGACAAAAAATGCCTAGAAAGAGAATGGAGAGTCAGTTTACTTCAGGAAAGTTAAAAAGAAAGTGAAAGACACAGCTGCTTCTAAAGACTTGGCATCTTTAAAGAAACACCACTGAAAACCACATTTGTGGGGCAGAAGGAATGACTCCTACTGTGGGCAGCTGGTCAGAAAGGGAATATAAGGAAAGGATTGGTTAAAGAGCCGCGATTGTGTAAATAAGTGTCTCTGGTAAAGCAAGCAAATAGCAAATCCAAATCAATAAGCTTTGTATCCTAAAATAAAGTGCTTTAATATTCAGTATGACTAAAATGGTAGCCTCCTCACCTTTCAAGCTGTTTTGCCTTTCTGTTTAAAACCACAAGGGCAGATGAAAAGTCCATTTAAAGTATCTTCTAAACAAGATCAGATGTTTCTATGCCCGTGAGCCTCCTTGGTCAAGGAAGCGGTTTTAGGTAGACATTTATTTATTTATTTATTTATTTATTTATTTATTTATTTATTTAAGAATTTATTTATTTATTCATGAGAGACAGAGAGAGAGAGAGAGAGGCAGAGGGAGAAGCAGGCTCCCAAGGAGCAGAGAGCCCGATGCGGGACTCGATCCCAGGACTCTGGGATCATGACCTGAGCCGAAGGCAGACACTTAACCATCTGAGCCACTCAGGCGCCCTTAGGTAGACATTTATTAAACAATCTTGATAACTTCACCACTTTATTCATCCAAGCACACACACACACATGCACACACTTTTATCCCCAAAATACCACATAATGGCAAATGGAATAAGTGTGCATCACAAATGACTATCTGTTTGCTCTATTTAACAAAGAACTCTGTGTCAATTGTAACCCGATATTAGCATGCAGATGTGTGTGCATATTTTGAAAAAAGACTTCTGAAGCCCTAAGAAATCAAATTTAAAAACTTTCAGACAACAATACCTAATCCTCACCTCTTGATACCTGGAAACTCCACCATTAACCGCAGCATCTATAACTCCATTCAGGCACATAGTCAAGGGATTAATATTCTGCATCTGTCTTGTCTGACACTGACTTATCAGAGTCTTCAGCTGCTGATTCTTATTTTCCAACACTTCAATTGCATTTTCCAGAGGACTCATTTCTACCTGAGAAGCAAATGCACATAAACATATTTTGGATTTTGTGACATTCAAGAAGAAAGTAGATTATCCATGTTCTGAATTATCTGTGCTCCCCCTTGGCTCCCATCAATATCTCTAACAGGGGCTATACAGTAGAATAGACAAGGATGTGGATGACAAATTAGCTGTTCATTGAAAGGTCTGGAAAGTGAAGGTGATTATACTGATTGGTCGAAATGTGGTTGGGATAATCAGCAATCATCAATCATATATTAGAACTGCAACAAGCCATGTAATCCTTAAAAGAAAATCTGAGGATCTCACGTCTGTTAAAACTCATTTTTCTTTTCTTTTGAAGGGCTAAATAAATATTCAGGGGCCCTGCATATTATTATCACCTTTCTAGTTGCTTACTTAATGCAGAGCACCACAGGAGATACAAAGATGCATTTACAAATCCTCTGATGTCAAGGAGCTTTCAGCCCAGTTGGAAAGATGGGACATATGCCCATATGGACCCCCATATGCATATATAACAGCACCATAAGGTGGCACAGGATGGTACTCGGTTAGGAGTTATAGAAAATAAGATAATCATATATGCTGCAGGATCTATTTGTTGAAAGAGAGCCAAACAGAATTATAATGATTTAAAAATTCTAGGTTATATGGGGAACCTAAATGTGAAAATGATGAAAGTGTTCTTCAAATGTTTAACATTGTGGCCATTATTGTCATTGACATTCTCTTTGAGGAGAAGGTCTGCCAAGCTCTTAGCTGTAAAGAATTCAAGCTTACAATAAGCACATTTAAATATTGGTTTTTTTAGTTAAGGAAACAAATTAGATTTTTAAAGGTCACTTACATCATCTTAAAACAACACTGAAAAGTACTAGAATAATTTGGCTATGTCAAAATTAAGATGATACATTCATCAAGAGACACTATGAAGAGAAGGAAAGATAAGCCAGAAAGGAGAAGATGTTTATAAAATATAAAACCATCAAAGAGCCTATGTCCAGAATATATAAAGAACTGCTAAAAACAAATAAGAAAAAGGCAAACGACCCAGTAAAAAATGGGCAAAACACTTATACAGGCACTTTACAAAGGAAGAAATCCAAATGGCCAATAAATATATGAAAAGGTGTTGAACCTCACTTGTGATCAACAACATGAAAAACAACACCACAGTAATATACTACTAAGCACTCACTATATGGCAAAAATAAATAGGACAACAGCAAATGATGGTGAGAATGTGTGTACTAGACTTTCTCAATTTCGGCTGTTGGAAGTTCAAATGGTTTCAATCACTTTGGAAAACAGTCTGGCACTATCTACTAAAGGTAAAGATCTCTCTATTATATTTTATGGTCCTGCATGCAGTTCTATGTAGGCATACACCTGAAAAAAAAGTGGAGTAGGAGATATGTATAGATGTGTGTGAGGAAACGTATAAAAATGGTCATAAATGTCTTGAAAATCCCTGTCCATTGATAAAAGAATGCATAAACATATTGTGGCATGTCCACACAATGGAATAGTATGTAGCAATGCAAATAAACTTCAAAGGTAATAACATGGACTAATACTACAAATAATACCAAGTGACAGAACCAAATTATAATAGAATATACACACTATGATACTGTTACATAAAGTTCAAAATCAGGCAAAACTAAATTGACTTGTTTTAGAGAAACAAACTTTGGTCATCAACCAAGCAAGGGAATGGATACCATATAAAGTGAGGATAGTGGTGACCTTTAAGAGAAAGGGAGCGAGTTGCCACTAGAAAGGGGTACATGAAAAGCTTCTGGGGTGCTGCTGGCAATGTTCTGTTTCCTGAGTGCTGGCAAGTGGTTATTTACTGTCTATTTAGGACAATAAACATTTGTTTTATAATCACAAAAGCTAAACCATAAAGTAAAAGTCTGAGGACTCTAAAGGACTGAAAGTTAAAAAGACATCTTAGAAAGTAGGACAGCAGTTGCCAGCATTTGGGGGGGGGGGGAAGGGGAAATGTCCAATGGATACAGAGTTTTAGTTTTGTGAGATGAATCTGTTGCATAACAGGGCACACATAGTTAACAATGTACTGTACACTTAAAAATAGTTAAGATGGAAAATTTTATACATGTTTTGGCCAATGGTAAAAAAAATCATGCTCATCTTTATAAATTCAAATGCTATTAATATGAAAAAAATTTAAAAAGCAAACAAAATGCGAGAATAGTCCAAGATGGGGGAGGGGTAGGAGACCTTAGTTTCATCTGGTCCCAGGCATTCAGCTAGTTATCTATCAAATCATTCTGAACACCTGCAAACTCAACCGGAGATCTAAGAAAAGAATTGCTGCAATTCTACAAATAGAAAAGCGACCACTTTCTGCAAGGTAGGAGGTGTGGAGAAGCAAATCCGAGGGGATATATGGGAAGATAAACCGTGAGGGGAGGGAGCCTCTGTAAACCCGCTACCAGAAAGTGATATAGCAGCAGAGCACAAAATCGGAACTTTAAGAAGTCTGCTTGGGTGAAGGACGTCCCTGCCTGAAAACAGGGCACAATCCTAGGAGGAATAGTGTGGCCTCAGGGTCCTCAGGGTCACAGGAATACCAGGGTGCCGAGTGCGGCAGAGTTTCCAGGCATTAGAGCGGGTTGCAATAAGTGAGCCCAGGAGTGGACTTTCAGCCCAGAGTTGCCATATACCACAAACAGCAGTATAGTCGGGAGACTGCTCTCTGAGCAGGGCCCAGCGAGGGGCAGAACCCCGGTGAGACCCCCATTTCCTCTGCCAGGAGGAGCGGTGCAAGTACGTGTCACAGGAGTCTGCAGGGTTTGGAGACTCAGGACAGGGTTGTGTGCCTGACACAGAAATGCTCAGTCACAGGCTGGGTGAGCATGGAGTGTGGAGACCAGGGAGACAGGAGTGACTGCTTTTCCCTGAAGGTGCCCTGAGGAGTGGGGCCCTGAGCTCTTGGCTCCTCTGGGGCGAGAGATTGGGAGGCTGCCATTTTCATTCTCCTCCTCTAAAGCTGTGTGGAAAACCTTCAGGGAACAAAAGCCACATAGAGCAATCCAGAGCCACTTACTTAGTCTGGCCCCCTGGCAAGGGCTGTACAATTACGCCCAGGGAAAAAGACACCTGAGAATCAGCACAACAGGCCCCTCCCCCAGAAAGTCAGTAAGAACAACTGGCCAAGACCAAGTTTATCAATCACAGAAAACTGCAAAACTCCAGTGCTAGGGGAAAACAGTATATAGAATTCATGTATTTTTT
This sequence comes from Mirounga leonina, assembly GCF_011800145.1. Taxonomy (NCBI): domain Eukaryota; kingdom Metazoa; phylum Chordata; class Mammalia; order Carnivora; family Phocidae; genus Mirounga; species Mirounga leonina. Next base: position 53,767,893 of record NW_023270451.1, read on the forward strand.
TCCTCCATGATTCTTTAGTCTTTCAATTTTAATTTTTTTTCTCTTTCCTTTTTCAATCAATTTCTTACTTTATCAACTCTTTTTTAAAAATCATTTTAAATTTTCATTTTTAGAGTTAACATTCTATACTTTCATTGTATTTAATTTTATTTTTGTATATATATAAGTTTTTCTTTCTTTACAATTTTGGGATGCAGTTTCTTCTAACAAACAGACCAAAATACTCTCAGGATATAGTGTATTGCTCTGTTCTGTTCACTTGTCTGATTATATTCTCTCTCTCTCTCTTTTTAAAATTTTTATTATTTTATTCTTTTTTGGTTTCAGCTCTCTTATGATTTGTTTAGTGTATATTTCTCTATATATTTTGTTGTTGCCATTTTAGTATTTTGTTCTTTCATCTATACTTCTCTGGATAGAATGACAAGATGGAAAAACTCACCTCAAAAAAGAGAACAAGAGGCAGTGCTGACTGCCAGGGACCTAATCAGTACGGATATAAGTAAGATGTCAGAACTAGAGTTCAGAATAATGATTATAAAGATACTAGCTGGGCTTGAAAAAAGCACAGAAGACACTGGAGAATCCCTTTCTAGAGAAATAAAATAGCTAAAATCTAACCAAGTCAAAATCAAAAAGGCTATTAATGAATGGCAATCAAAAATGGAGACACTAATTACTAGGATAAATGAGGCAAAGAGAGAATTAGTGATATAGAAGACAAAATGATGGAGAATAAAGAAGCTGAGAAAAAGATAACTACTGGATCATGAGGGGAGAGTTCAAGACGTAAGTGATACAATACAGTGAAACAATATTAGAATAATTGGGATCCCAGAAGAAAAGGAAAGGGGGGGGGGCAGAAGGTATACTGGAGCAAATTATAGTGGAGGACTTCCCTAATCTGGGGAAGGAAACAGGCATTCAAGTGCAGAAGGCACAGAGAACCCCCTTCAAAATCAATAAAAATAGGTCAACACCCCAACATATAATAGTGAAACTTGCAAATCTTAGACACAAAAGAAAAATTCTGAAAGCAGCTCGGGGGGGGGGGGGGGGAGAAGGTTGTAACCTACAAGGGTAGAAACATTAGACTGGCAGCAGACCTGTCCACAGAGACCTGGAGGCCAGAAAGTACTGGCATGATATATTCAGGGTGCTATATGAGGAAAATATGCAGCCAAGAATACTTTATTAAGCTAGGCTGTCATTCAAAAGAGGAGAGATAAAAAGCTTCCAGGACAAATAGAAACTAAAAGAATTTGTAATCACCAAACCAGCCCTGCAAGAAACATTAAAAGGGATCCTTTAAGTGAAGAGACAGCCCTAAAGTAACATAGACCAGAAAGCAACACAGACAATATATAGTAACAGTCACCTTACAGGCAATATAATGGCACTAAATTCATATCTTTCAATAGTTACCCTGAATGTGAATGAGCTAAATGCCCCAATCAAAAGACACAGGGTATCAGATTGGATAAAAAAACAAGACCAATCAATATGCTGTCTGCAAGAGACTCATTTTAGACCCAAAGACACCTCCAGATTGAAAGTGAGGGAGTGGAAAACCATTTACCATGCTAATGGACACCAAAAGAAAGCTGGGGTGGCAATCCTTATATCAGACAAATTAGATTTTAAACCAAAGACTGTAATAAGAGATGAAGAAGGACACTACATCATACTTAAAGGGTCTATCCAACAAGAAGATCTAACACTTGTAAATATTTATGTTCCTAACAGGGGAGCAGCCAATTATATAAATCAATTAACAACAAAATTAAAGAAACACATTGATAATAATACAATAATAGTAGGGGACTTTAACATCCCCCTCACTGCAATGGACAGATCATCTAAGCAGAAAATCAACAGGGCAATAAGAGCTTTGAATGACACACTGGACCAGATGGACTTCACGGATATATTCAGAGCATTCCATTCTAAAACAACAGAATATACATTCTTCTCAAGTGCACCTGGAATACTCTCCAGAAGAGATCACATATTGGGTCAGAAATCAGGTCCCAAATGGTACCAAAAGATTGGGATCATTCCCTGAATATTTTCAAACCACAGTGCTTTGAAACTTGAACTCAATCACAAGAGGAAATTTGGAAAGAACTCAAATACATAGAGGCTAAAGAGCATCCTACTAAAGAAAATGAAATTGAAATTGAAAATGAAAATGAAAACACAACTGTTTCAGGTGGTCCAGGAGGGAAGTATATAGCAATAAAAGCTTTCTCAAGAAACAAGAAAGGTCTCAAATACACAACCTAACCTTATACCTAAAGGAGTTGGGGAAAGAACAGCAAATACAACCTAAAACCAGGAGGAGAAAAGAAATAATAAAGTTTGAGCAGAAATCAATGAAATAGAAACCAAAAGAAGGGTAGAACAGATCAATGAAACTAGGAGCTGGTCCTCTGAAAGAATTAATATTGATAAACCCCTGGCCAGACTAATCAAAAAGGAAAGAGAAATGACCCAAATAAATAAAATCATGATTGAAAGAGGAGAGATCACAACCACCACCGAAGAAATAGACAATTATAAAAACATATTATGAGCAACTACATGCCAACAAATTAGGCAATCTGGAAGAAATGGATGCATTCCTTGAGACATATAAACTACGAAAACTGAAACAGGAAGAAAGAAAACCTGAACAGACCCATAACCAGCAAGGAAATTGAAGTAGTAATAAAAAATCTCCCAACAAACAAGAGTCCAGGGCTGGATGGCTTCCCAGGGTAATTCTACCAAACATTTAAAGAATTAATACTGATTCTTCTGAAGCTGTTTCAAAAAATAGAAATGGAAGGAAAACTTCCAAACTCTTTTTATGAGCCAGTATTACCCTGATCCCAAAACCAGGCCAAAGACCCCACCAAAAAGGAGAATTACAGACCAATATCCCTGATGAACATGAATGCAAGGTTCTCACCAAGATACAAGCCAATAGGATCCAATAGTACATTAATAGGATTATCCACCATGACCAAGTGGGATTTATTCCTGGACTGCAAGGTTGGTTCAACATCCACAAATCAATCAATGTGATACACTACACTAATAAAAGTAAGGACAAGAACCATATGATCCTCTCAACAGATGCAGAAAAAGCATTTCATTTGACAAAGTACAGCATTCTTTCTTGATTAAAGCTCTCCAGTGTAGGGATAGAGGGAACATACCTCAATATCATAAAAGCCATATATGAAAAGCTCACAGTGAATATCATTCTCAATGGGGAAAAACTGAGAGCTTTTCCCCTAAGGTCAGGAACATGGCAGGGATGTCCACTATCACCACTGCTATTCAACATAGTATTAGAAGTCCTAGCCTCAGCAATCAGACAACAAAAAGAAATAAAAGGCATCTGAATCGACATAGAAGAAGTCAAACTCACTCTTCTCAGGTGACATGATACTCTATGTGGAAAATCCAAAAGACTCCACCCCCAAATTGCTAGAACTCACACAGGAATTCACTAAAGTGGCAGGATATAAAATCAATGCACAGAAATCAGTTGCATTTCTATACATTAACAATGAGACAGAAGAAAGAGAAATTAAGGAATTGATCCCATATACAACTGCACCAAAACCCATAAGATACCTAGGAATATACCTAACCAAAGAGGCAAAGGATCTGTACTCAGAATAACTATAGAACACTCATGAAAGAAATCGAGGAAGACACAAAGAAGTGGCAAAACGTTCCATGCTCATGGATTGGAAGAAGAGATATTGTTAAAATGTCTATGCTACCTAGAGCAATCTACACATTCAATGCAATCCTTATCAAAATACCATCAACGTTTTTCACAGAGCTGGAATAATCCTAAAATTTTTATGGAAACAGAAAAGACCCCAAATAGCCAAAGAAACGTTGAAAAAGAAAACCAAAGCTGGTGGCATCACAATTCTGGACTTCAAGCTCTATTACAAAGCTGTAATCATCAAGACAGTATGGTACTGGCACAAAAACAGACACATAGATCAATGGAACACAATAGAGAGCCCAGAAATGGACCCTCAACTCTATGGTCAACTAATCTTTGACAAAGCAGGAAAGAATATCCAATGGAAAAAAGACAGTCTCTTCAACAAATGATGTTGGGAAAATTGGACAGCCACTTGCAGAATGAAACTGGACCACTTTCTTACACCATCCACAAAAATATACTCCAAATGGATGATAGACCTAAATGTGAGACAGGAATCCATCAAAATCCTAGAGGAAAACACAGCAGCAACCTCCGTGACCTCAGCCACAGCAACTACTTGCTAGACACGTCCCAAAGGCAAGGGAACTAAAGGCAAAAAATGAACTACTGGGACTTCAAGATAAAAAGCTTTTGCATAGCAAAGAAACAACTGACAAAACCAAAAGACAATTGACAGAATGGGAGAAGATATTTGCAAATGTCTAAGCAGGTAAAGGGCTAGTATCCAAAATCTATAAAGAACTTACCAAAGGCAACACCCAAAGAACAAATAACCCATTCAAGAAATGGGCAGAAGACATGAACAGACATTTTTCCAAAGAAGACATCCAAATGGCCAACAGACACATGAAAAAGTGTTCAACATCACTCGGCATCAGGGAAATCCAAATCAAAACCTCAATGAGATACCACCTCACACCAGTCAGAATGGCTAAAATTAACCAGGAAATGACAGATGTTGGCGGGGATGCGGAGAAAGGGGAACCCTCCTCCACTGTTGGTGGGAATGCAAGCTGGTGCAGCCACTCTGGAAAACAGCATGGAGGTTCTTCAAAAAGTTGAAAATAGAGCTACTGTATGACCCAACAATTGCACTAATAGGTATCTACTCCAAAGAATCAAAGGTAGTGATCCAAAAAATACAAATATAGCGATCCGAAGGGGCACCGGCAACCCAATGTTTAAAGCCGTAATGTCCACAGTAGCCAAACTATGGAAAGAGCCCGGATGTCCATCGACAGATGAATGGATAAAGAAGATGTGGTGTATATATACATTGGAATACTACTCAGCCATGAAAAAATGAAATCTTGCCATTTGCAACAATGTAGATGGAACTAAAGGATATTATGCTAAGTGAAATAAGTCAATCAGGGAAAGACAATTATCATGTGATCTCATTCATATGTGGAATTTAAGAAACAAAACAGAGGATCATAGGGGAAGAGAGGAAAAAATAAAGGAAGAGGAGATCAGAGAGGAAGACAAACCAGAGACTCTTAATCATAGGAAACAAACTGAGGGTTGCTGGAGGGGAGTGGGGTGGGGATGGGAGATGGGGTAACTGGGTGGTGGGCAGTAAGGAGCTCACATGATGTAACGAGCACTGGGTGTTATATAAGGCTGATGAATCACTGACCTCTACCTCTGAAACCAGTAATGTATCATATGTTACTTTTTAAAAAAAGTAAACAAAATGCAGTAAACACAGGCCAGAGACAAATAATAACTTGGGGAAATACTTCCACATATATTCCTGACTAATTATCGATATTTCTCAAATACTGAAGAAAACCAGAGGGAATAATCAGTACATTCACAAAATAAATACAAACTGTAAATAAATATATGAAAATATATCTTTTTTTAAAAGATTTTACTTATTTATTTGAGAGAGAGAGAGGCAGAGGGAGAGGGAGAAGCAGATTCCCCCCCATCAATCCTGATGTGGTGCTCGATCCCAGGACCTGGGGATCATGACCTGAGCCAAAGGCAGATGCCTAACCAACTAAGCTACCCAGATGCACCGAAAATATATCTTCTTATCTAGCATTCAACAAATGCCAAAAAGAAAAAAATCAACCCTAGTATGATCATTTTCATCTGTTATTTGGAAAGATTAAAATAACACCCAGCGTTGGAGAGGTTGTTGGGAAAATGGGTATCCCCAAGAATAGTTATCCCTGCCAGACAGGAAATAAATTGGTACATGCCATTGTTGGCCCATGAAGCAAAGGTTAAATTGTCAACTCTTTGATAGATCAATTCACTTTTAGGGAAATTATTCTAAGGAGATGGTCAAAGATTGCAACATTGTGTAAAAAATGTTCATCAAGGAATTATTTTCATCTAGCCCCCAGATTGTGATCTGTAAATCCTCTTACCACTAAAAAGAAGGAGTCATTGGAGAAATGGTTGCTTTAAGGTCTGGGGCAAGGGGTGTGTAAGTGAGCATGGGGTACCTAGTCATCCCGGTAAGCCAGGAAGGCAGCTGGGAGGAAGACATTAAAGCAGTTGGCCTGTGATCCATGCACTCCCTTTAATGGAGGAATAAATATGCTTGGGGAATAGAAAAGAAGGCAGGTGATTGGGTCTTATCCCCTTGTCAATTGCACCTTCAAGGAAACAGACAAACTGCCAGGAAGAAGAGATGGTATCTGTGTCCTCAGCTAAAGAGTTGCTTATACTAGTAACACCCAGAAGCCAGGAGACATGATTTCCTACAGAATGTCCCAGAAACGTTTTCTAACTCTCTGCAGTATAAAATGGAATATTTCATAATGTGAATTTACTCCCTGGGTGAGGAATCCTGTGAATCTTACTTAGAGACTCCCATCTATTCCACATTATTATTAATGTGGGAAAGAAAGACCTGGAGGACAAGGCTTGAGGTCTCAGGTGTCTCTCTGCTTCATCTGAGGCTCTTGATTGCCTTAAGTTATTAGGAAAGCTTGCTGCTGATTTGACCATCCAGTCCTTTGTTTTAGCTCTGTAGCAACTATTGGGATGCTATCAGAAAGACTCAGAAGTCAATTTGAAGAGGCTCCCAATGGGCAAAATGGAACAACTTGAAAAATTAATAAGAATAATAACTGCAATGGATTAAAAAAAAACAAGTGTGCTTAAGTCCATGAATTACTAATGATACTAAAACCAAAACCAAACAAAAACTTCTCTGGTCACTTTTGTAGGGTATTATTCTTCCTTTGCTATACCTCAGGGTAATCATATAGTGGATGAGGAAACGTTTCTCATTATAGAAGTGTTCCGATGAATAAACAAAGAAGGAGTGATAAAATA